>NW_013668618.1:106661-118820 GCF_000517525.1 Limulus polyphemus | reverse complement strand
GTATAGTTACCTGGTGTACAATAAAAACAGTTTAAAAAGCCTCTTATAGTTACCTGGTGTACAATAAAAACAATGGATCTTCAGCATCCATCCACTCTGGATCACAGACGTCACAGACATCATCCATTGCATCATCCCACCAACAGTCAACATTTGGGTTCCAGGGTGTCTAGAGTAATTAAAGAGATAAAACAAAAAGCGGAGTAATTCTTATACCTTGAAACCCAACAAGTTCCTTAAGAGTAAAGATTTATTAACCTGTGAGCTAAAGTAAAAGTTTCTTTACCATTAACGACTGCACGTTAGACACATTTCTGTAGGAAATTAATAAAAATCCTTGTGAAGCCACATTTGATGAAATTTTAATACTGTTGGAACAGCCTTCTAGGCCTGCTTTTCTTTTGGTAAAACCATTTCACAGTGGTATCTTAATTTTAAAACCAATAATAACATCTCTAATGAATCCCAATACTTCAGTCTGTTATTTCATATTTTACCTTGAACTCATATACAGGTCGTGTTCCAGGAAGAGTTACTCTCCCATTCTGTCCTTGACCTTCCTTTGGCCCAGCATGCTTAAATACAATGTTTGTTTTCACAGTATGTCCCCTATCAAGATATCAGCATTTAGCAGAAATACATTTAAACAACTCAAAATTTGTTTATCTACACCTGTTCTAATTCTTGTTAAAAAAACAAGTTAATAATTAACAAGTAGTGAACTCATTACAAAGATTAAACGTTATCAAATGTAAATTAGTAGCACGAGTGAGTCAAATTAATTCGTTTTATTACATCAGGGCCAGGTTAGAGGGTGGGGCAAAATAATGAAAAAACATGGTTGAAACTGTGTTACTATGACAACAGTGACTTTAGTTATTTCATATAAACCTATTATTTTGTAATTTTTCATTAAGGTGGTCTTACAGCTTATCCTTTCCCAAAAACCAGGTTTAGATACGAATGGTGGGCAGAGCACAGATAGCCCATTCTTTAGCTTTACGCTTGACAACAAACAAGTTGTTCTATCAGAATTATGTTCTTGGCAGTTTAAGAAAAACTTCATTGTCATTATTTTTATTTAAGAAACAATTAAAAATGCTTACTTGTGGTTGAAAACTTTAATTTTATATCTTCCTACATTTTTCTAAGAGTTTCCTATACTTTTTTATTTCATAAAATCGTAAATTTTATCTTTCTTTTAATTCAAAATATAGTGTACGAAGTTTCACCGTGCTATGATCAGTGGCGCTTAATACAAATAATTTTATACCATGCCGAAATTATAAGCAAGCCGAACTAAAAACAAAAAAAGTAATCAGAAGATTTGATTTAATAAAGGTATCAAGTTTACTATTTTTATATTAATTAAGTAATTTATATATATATATGTGTGTGTGTGTTTTACATTTCTTTTCGGTGATTTTCTTTGCCCATTCAAGCAGATACTTAGGCGGATATGGCCTGATGTAAATACGGCCTTACACAGAGGCCTTGTCGGCGAAACGAAACTACTTGATAAATTCGAGTGCAAAATGATTTAACTAAGCCTAATTATTTCACGAAAATCATATTGCAACATCATAATTTAAATTAAAAATAAAATGATAAAGCAAGCTTTTCAGAGAATCACATGAGGCAGAAGTTATTCACAGACATCTTTTCTTCATGCAACATATCAGCAAGTTAAGCTCTTATCTTCTTTTTTTTTATCTCTAAGCGAAACTCCGCCATGTTGACTTATAGAATTGAAAGTAGGAAAGTTTTCATTACGTGTCTGAATCACTAGCCCATGACTTGTTTATCCTGAAATACAAGTATTTACATCACACCATGACAACCGAGGCTGAGAAACAGTGATTGGCTATAAATATAATTTTGTGTTAAAGTTACAAGGTAAACCTGTGACACTCAAGGACTCTAAAAAAAAAGTTGTGAACCGAAATGTCAGGTAAAAAAAAACTCTGTAGTTGTTTTATTTCAATATTAATTTTTGTACAATCTCCGGAGAAGCTACAATGACGAAACGTAAGATGGAGTAAAAAAGATAAATTGTTTTTTTTTAATTATCTGGAGCAGCGGTTGTGACCCCCCTTCAGTTTTTCTCTTCGTGAACCCCTTGAGTAATAATAGTTTTCCCACCGAACCCGTTTAGGCAGTAATAATTTTTGTAAAATAAACAATACATAGTCTGTAACACGTTTACAATAAAATCTGAATCTTTGATAATGTCACCAGTTTACAGTTAGTACCCAGTAAAAGTGAAATATAATTATTGGAAAAAAAATTGAAAAGAAAACCACTTAATTAACTAAAACTAACGAGACTTCTGGGCTTGTTTTGAAGAACACGTTGCTTTAAAGTTCGATTCAACAGAAGTCTTAAATCTGACTCGGCACCAAGCTGTTTCCTTCCATCAATATTTTAATACATTAAAAGGAAATTAGAGTAAGCATTGTAAAATCAGGAAAGTAAAAAAAAGACGCCATTACCAAATTTTTATCGCAAACTCCTCAGAATTGACTCGAACCCCTACGGGTCCGCGAACCGCTGGTTGGGAAAAGCTAATCTGGAGAGTAATAATAGTTTTGTTTTTAACTTTATCGAAAAGGTCAAATCAATTATAGTTTGTCTAACACTATATCGACTTTCCTCCTAAGGCGCTACAAGTGCTGTACCTTGCTCAGAAAAAATTCAGGAAAGTCAAAAAGTTGTTTCGAACGCGTTGAAAACTTGAAATCAACCCAAAATTAAAATATACGATTTAAAAAATGTATGAACTGAAATAAATATTTTTTTAATTAATACACCTGGAAATGGAGCAAATAGATTTAATCATGAAAACATAATGCATATTTTAATTTTGATGTATATACTGCAGAGCAAACAAATTATGATTACTTTAAAATTTATCTTGTATAAATGTAACGATAAAAATTAAAACTCACCAATCATATGAGAGAGAGAAATGAAAGTTAATCTGGTGCCAACCACAGGCTATTCTAAATGTGTTTAATATGACTTGTGTTACAAAAGCCAAAAAAAGTGCAGACAATTTTGAAATATTCAGACTGATATCAACTTAAGTAGCTACAGTTACACAAGGATTGTGTAAAGACCTATTGCTCTAAAGGTTGAACTTAAAATAACCTTAATTGGATCTTCTTTCAGTTTACAGTTCTGTCCTAAGACTAAAGTGGGGTGTCTTGTCAGATACTACACATTTTAATATCTTTCTTTAGAAACAGTATCACATTCACTATCATTATTAGTATGTATAAACTCACGTCAGGTGGTAGCGATAAAAAAAAAAACTCTTAAGAGGTTGAAGTTAGTAAGTACAGTAAAGATAAACATGATCGGTATGTAACAAGCTTGGAAGTCTTACTTTTCATTGCAATATCTCAAAGCTTCGTCAACGATTTCCTTCAAATTTAGTAACTTCGTACCTCTCCATGCGCCATCTAGTGGTGAAATAGTCAGATAAATAAACCTGCTTACAAAATAATAATAAAAACTTAATGTTTTTTTAAATAACATCTTGTTATTACGGAATAATTTATACTGTATCAAAGAAAATATTTGTATCCAATGGGGTTCTTAACAATGAACTAATGACGAGTAAAGCTAGACTAACTTATGTATGTTTTACATATTAACTTGTTTTGTCTTTTTTATGTAGCCTGTGCATTATGATTTATATCGTTGTGGTACATGAATAATATATAACCGTAACTGGTTAAAGTTGCTGTAAAGCCTAAATATATTTAAGGTTCGGGTTTCCCAACCAACAAAATATGGGAAGTAAGTGAGTAGGGATGTTTTTAAGCCTCGAAAGAACAAACGGTTAGAAAAACAAAAAGGTTGGGGAAACCAGAACCTCGTTTTTTATTGATATTTTTAGATTTAAGGAAACAGGAGATGGTCAACGTTTTAGTCAAACGTCTATCTTGGAATCAGGATAAGAATAAGATAGTATATTGTATTTCTGTATTTCATTACACTGTAGACGCATACTTTTTTATTTTAATATAAAATCTGTTTTATTCTTTGCACAGCTAGATTTCTGTTGTTGAATAAAAATTCCTTTGTCAAACAGGATACAAAATTTATTATGAACTTAGGGTGCTCTGAGAGGTTTCTTTTAAAACAGTTTATTTTATTCTTTTCGTACAGTAGCCAAAAGCTAACCCTAATCATCTTCATACAGTATGAAGTAGCAGTTGGAATTTAGCTATCACATAGTTACCTCCGTGCTCCGATCCTAATAATAAATCTCATTTTCAGTTACTTAACATCATCACAATAGATCTTTAATTAACCTTTAAAGGTCACGTTTAATCTTACCTTTTTATTGAAATATGCGATTCAATAAAAAATATGAGCTAGAATGGACTCATTGGTTGGTAAGGTAAATCCAGATGTACTCATTTCTTCCTTTGCGTTTTAGGCTATGTTTTTAATCTAAACGTTTCTAAAGATTTGTATTGTTGTTTGGCCGGAGGGAGGTTGATGTAACGAGATAGATGTGATCTGGTGTCTAGAATCTTTTCAAAAGTTTAAGAAATACTTTGAGTCAGGTACAAAGAGCAATTTAAGCTAGAATTAGCGAGTGAATCCGTAGTTCAGGTAACGGGTAATCAGAGCACGATTTAGCCAGCTTGTTTGTTGCTTTCAGCATTTTGTTAGTTTAGTACTTTAAACTTTTGGTTTTTGTTTGCGACAAAGCATTAGAGATGCAAGAAAGTTCCGTAGGTACGAGTGAAGTTAGTAAGTGACTGTGAATTCTAAGAACTCGTGAGTGAAAGCAAAGAAAAAATACATAACAATATGTCAATCACACTATATCTACCATATTCATATTTCAGTGCCGACGGTGTCTTTCGCCCATTACCAGGCCGGATGAGATACGACAGACGTAGAGTATTTATTTTATCAGTTTCATTAACAATAACTGTTATGTTGAGAACTAGATTATATTAGAAGTTTAATTATTTTCGATTTTTAAGTAATTCACAAATCAGAATTTTGATAAGGACTAATAGCACAATATGATTTGTTATTATTTATGACACCAATTATTTATTATTATTTTTACTTGAATAAACTTTACTATCATTCAGAGGAACCAGCAAACAAGTCTTCATGAAATTAGGCCTAGCGTTTGTTATGCAAAACCATGAAACTTGTAGAATTTGTAGCAATAAAATTGTGTGCTATCATTAAGTGGACTTGAACTTGCAATCTTCTTTTTACTGAATAGTCCGAAAGAACCTGCCCAATAATAGAAACCGTTATAACATTTTATTACCCGAAACTAATGATAAAAAATACAACAGAGCTTCCAGTATGAGTTTGTCACGTAAAATGTTTATGTTCCTCTGTCATTTTGTTATCAAATGATACATTTAATTATGGCATGATGTTTATAAGAATAATAACATATAATTGGAAAGATTATATATATATAAGAGACAGCTTATAAGAACAAAACATGCATCCCTAAAGATTTTTACCTGTAGTAACGACGATAGAACATTGGGCGTCAACAATTCTCTCTGCTAGGGATTGCGAAGAGAAACCAGCAAACTACACAAATACACACACGTTTTGTAGACACAAATACAGTCCGGTGAAATATACACACAAAGTGGATTAAGTTATAATTTAGTTCAACGATTAAACAACATAACCATACAACTTTCTGTGTTACATGTCATGATATTTATAATCTCAGAAAAGTATGAACTTCTAAAAGCTATAAATATTAACTTCTCATTTTCAATAACAGCACCTTATTAAAAGACTTCTGCTCGAGTAATCCACATGCTTATGAAATTCATATAATGAATTAATCAAAAGAAGATTTCTTTTACTTAACTTTATAATACGTATGTAACAAAACTACAACTTCAGTAAATTAAAACTTACAACAACCGAGTGAACAGCTCCTATCCTAGCACACGCCAGTACGGCCACCACAAGTTCTTTTATCATGGGCATATAAATGGCTACACGATCTCCCTTAGTTACACCTACAAATATGGTTTATTGTAAAAAAAAACAACTTAGTTTTTAACATTTTCTCTCACAACAAAAGACACCATTGTAAACCAGACATCTCAACAAGTATCATGTCTAGGTGAGCTTAATGCAAATAAGTTTCGTTTGGTTCGTTTTAAATTTTGCGCAAAGTTACTCGAGGGCTATCTACGCTAGCCGACCATAATATAGCAGTGATAGATTGGAGGAAAGGCAGCTATTCAACATCGCCAACCCTTGGCCTACCGTTTTAACAACGAATTGACCGTATCATTACAACGTTCACAGGGCTGAAAGGGCGAACAGGTGACGGGGATTTGAACCCTTGACCCGCAGATTGCGAATCGAGCGCCCTATTGTAAAAAAAAGAAAAAGAAAACAGATTAGAGGAAGCAAAACATCTGTCATGTTATCCGGTGACAGAAAGAAGACAGAAATGGTTATTGGTTTCTCAGACTTCAAGATAGTACTGATACTTTATACTGACATAATATATATGAAATTAATCGCTTGAATAACTTGGAACCTAGCATATCTTATTGTTTTAAACGAGCATGCTTATAGACAGAAAGTTTGATACTCATTAAAATAAACAAACCATAAAAACACTGATGAAGAAATTTAAGTTTCGCCATAGACATCGCAAGAAAAAGCGCTGAAAAAAAAAAGCCTTACCTTTCCGTTTCAAAACGTTTCCAAATTTACAAACATCCCTAAG
This sequence comes from Limulus polyphemus, assembly GCF_000517525.1. NCBI lineage: Eukaryota > Metazoa > Arthropoda > Merostomata > Xiphosura > Limulidae > Limulus > Limulus polyphemus. The sequence continues at coordinate 112,060 of NW_013668618.1, read as the reverse complement.
GAGTTGGGAGTAGCTAACACTGAAGTAGTCGTCTGGATCATTTCCTTCCCTGTAGTAAAAGTGTTTTATTGTTATTTATTAAAAAATGAAAATGGTTATTATTATTTAGAGAACTCTGATAGCTGAGACTTAATACTGTTAAATGAGTAAAAATAATCTAGATTTTAGGAACTCGTAAGTATGTGTGTTTTCTTATAGCAAATCTACATTGGGTTATCTGCTGTGTTCACCGAGGGGAATCGAACCCCTGAACTTAGCGTTGTAAATCCGTAGACTTACAACTCGCAAGTTTGTTTCCGCGAAAATTTCTGGAATTTTCTTAAATGTGTAGAAAAAACACAATGTTTAAATCACATTCTGTATATAAATATGCCAATTTCACTTTCTATGGCAGAAGATTTTAACAAAAAAATAGACATTCGATAGATGAATTTAATAGACAAGAGAAACTGCCTCATTAACTCGGAAAACTTATTGAAAAAACACCCTACACCTACACTGTCGTAGTATATGAATATACCATGTATTTCATATAGCACGTGGACTAGAAAAACATTAACTATATTTCGTTCTAGCTACGTTTGTCCCTTTATTCTCGAGTGGGTAATACCTTCTCTGTCCGTGGATATTACTGCAATACTAGTGTGTCTTTCAATGGTCGTTCAAATGACATCAAGTTACGTGAATAGCGCTAGTCGCCATGGTTAAATATCACGGTTCTTGTAAAGGATTTAGAAAGTCTGGTAACTAGAAGAGTTGAATATAGAAGAGCCAGTGAAAGAGATTGTAACAACAATCACACACACACTAGGTTTGTGTTTTATTTTGATAAGGAAGCTTATCATATCACGAATCAGTAATAGATTTAGTATTACCTCGTGATCGCATCTCCAGTTATTAAGTAGAGCTATCCAATAGTCCGAATGTTGATTCAGTTTTACCTGGATATATCAGAGTGGATAGGTAGGAGAATATTCTGTTGCCGTGACCGTAGGATATCATTATTGTGGAGTTTGCTATATCTTATGTACAACATGTTTCTAAGTTTAGACAGTCCAGCCCTAAACTCCATCGAGAACGTCAACAAGGAACAGGTCTAGGATCGCAAGACTGTCAAGATTTGGCCCGTGGAAAACAGAACATTCAAATTCAAGGCTCAGGAGAGGAGTATCATGAAAAGCTTAACCTCTTATGAAGATTATTTGCACCATTTGCATGACATTGTGTATACTGCAATGACCTCAGCATAACTTGATAAAGTATGAGAGATATTTTCACTCGGTTTCTATCATGATGAAGTAACTTCGAGCCAGATACAAAGAAGTAAAAGCCTATAGCATCATCTGTAGTAACTGTAACAAAGAAATCAAAGCCTATAGCATCATCTGTAGTAACTGTACCAAAGAAATCAAAGCCTATAGCATCATCTGTAGTAACTGTACTTCGGACAGACCGTCCTACTCAGGAGCCCACGTCTTGCTAGGTTAGTCTGAATCCAGCCAAGGTTTAACAAACCAACCACACTGATACCTAGTGAGTAGGTAGAACTATCCCGTTTACGCGCTATGTCAGGTACCCCTTGTGAAACTACCACTTAGGCCAGTTGACACGATCTTTGTTCCAGCAAACAGAAATAAACTAGACGTGAATGGAAACTATGAAATCCTGTTTTTTTTTTTCTGGAATAATGGATGATTCGTTATCTACCTGCTCTCTGGAATGGCCATCAACACTGTAAACAAAGTGGAAGTAATCGACACTACAGACTAATCTTATTTCTTGGTACTAATGTAACTTGGAGTGAAATACAGACTAATGTTGTCTATTGGTACTAGCGTAACTTAGAGTGAAACACAGACTAATCTTATTTCTTGGTACTAATGTAACTTGGAGTGAAATACAGACTAATGCTGTTTTTTGGTACAAACGTAACTTAGAGTGAAACACAGACTAATGTTGTTTATTGGTACTAACGTAACTTAGAGTGAAACACAGACTAATGTTGTTTTTTGGTACAAACGTAACTTAGAGTGAAATACAGACTAAACATATTGTTTGGTGTTAATTTAGTTTGATTTAAATATAGACTAAAGGCGATGTTTGGCGCCACTGAATTTAACGATTAAAATTCATACGCATGAATTTTCCTTTTAATAAGACTCTAGTGTCTTTCACAAGCTTCGTTAGTTTGGTTTAAAAAGCACACATCAATTTTCTGGTCGTGAATTTTCCTGTAAGTAGAAGGAAACAAACCGGTACACTCTTCAAACTTTTCCTCATCTCATCGTATTAAATAATCTTGGAAGTCGAAGGTCGACTGTAACTTTGATTTTCCGCCTCCAAGACTTTATCACGTAACTTAGTGAGAAAGGCATAAAAAAAACCTAAATATTTGACTTTTTTTTATCGTTTAGACAAGGAAAAGTTTGATGATGTTTTCATGAAGACGTTACTAATTAATTATATGTCACATTTCCTTACAAGGACAAATCCAACAAAGTCTTTAGTACTTTTTCTGTATCTGTTTGTATATTCGTCTGATTCTTAAAGGATGAGTTTATATCTTCAAATTATACCATTTTCTTCTACAGTGGCAACTCTGTCGAGCACCAATACTTCCTCCCCCAGTGGTATGTCTGCGGACTTACAACGCTAGAAACCGGGTTTCGATACCCGTGGTGGGCAGAGCCCAGATAGCCCTATGTGTGGCTTTGTGCTTAATTACAAATAAACAAGCACCAATACGAGCGAATTAGTCTGTAACGAAGTTTGATGCGTATCTAATATACATTCAACATAAAAGAAGCCGACAAATTACCATCTGAATATTTTTGGGTAAATTAACTTATTCTGTTAAGCATAGGATTTATCTTTTTCTGTTCAAAACATAACGCTGTAAACAAAAACACGAACGTGTCTCTATTTTTAAGACATTGTGCTCAATTAACTTGTATAGTTCACGCATGTACTCGGGGGATCGGCCGAACCGGCTATTTTTGTGACGTAAAAAAATATGCTTATATATTTATAACGTAGCTGCTTATGGTATTTATCGTTTTCTATATTTCATCTAAAAAAGCATTACCATTTTTTGGCTTGAAATAGTCGCATAAAATGGCTTCTATTGACACTTTGTAATTTGGAATCCGAAGCCGTATTGCTACTGTCAGGATTTGTAGGCCGGATTCTTTACAGTAGGTGTCTTCGACTTGTTGGCGATAAATTTCAACAACAAGCAAACAGCATCACAGTCCATTTGTTTTAAAACGTTTATTGACTTTTCATTGGGTGTTTGTGGATTTTATGTGAACAGCCATGCAGTTGTTTAAGCTATATTTCATGCAAAATTGCTTCCAGATTTAATCTTATGGCGTCTATTTTTTTTACAAGTTTTCTGGGGGGCATGCCCCCATACCCCCGTAACATTAACATGCTGATTGTGCTTCGCACAGTATGTGTGGGGGTTTTGATCTCACAGATTATAACCCTCCCCCCTTTCAAATATTCTGCGTACGAGCCTGTAGTTGTTTTTCAAACCTAAATTTCTTAAGGCACTTAGTAGCGAAGACGAAATCTTAGTCTCTGCTTCTTTAAAATGATACATACAAGAAAATGGTTTGTTTGTTTGCTTCGGAATTCATTCAAGGGCTATTTGCTACATAGCTGTCCCCAACTTTGAAGTAGTAAATTAGAGGAAATGCAGCTAACTAACAGAACCCACCGCCAATTCTTGGGATACTCTTGACTGATCGTATAGTGAGACTGGACAGTCACTGTAAGAGTCCACTCACAGTCCTAAAGTGTGAAGTACATTAGTTTGTGAATCCTCATATTCACAGACTGGGAACGCTAACCTTTATTGCACGCCAAAAAAATGGAAAGGTGAACGTTAAAAGATTATAAGTTTTAAGCTATATATCACAGAAAGTTTCACAATTCAAATATACCGTTCCACGTGATACAGCCTTGAACCCTGAACACGAGAGTACAACATGACATCACGCTATCGTATGATGATTGGAAAACTTTAAATTATGAAAAGTTTCTGTATATGGTTGACATCACACTATCGTGTCGTGAGTGGAATAATTGAAATTATGAAAAACTTATGTGTGTGGCTGACAATTAGATGTACCTATTAAATTATGAAAAACTTGTGTGTAGCTGACAATTAGTTGTATCTATTAAATTATGAAAAACTTGTGTGTGTAGCTGACAATTAGATGTATCTATTAAATTATGAAAAACTTAGTGTGTGTAGCTGACAATTAGATGTACCTATTAAATTATGAAAACTTGTGTGTGTGTGTGTGTAGCTGACAATTAGTTGTACCTATTAAATTATGAAAAACTTGTGTGTGTAGCTGACAATTAGTTGTACCTATTAAATTATGAAAAACTTGTGTGTGTAGCTGATAATTAGTTGTATCTATTAAATTATGAAAAACTTGTGTGTGTAGCTGACAATTAGATGTACCTATTAAATTATGAAAAACTTGTGTGTGGCTGACAATTAGATGTGCCTATTAAATTATGAAAAACTTGTGTGTAGCTGACAATTAGATGTACCTATTAAATTATGAAAAACTTGTGTGTGTAGCTGACAATTAGTTGTATCTATTAAATTATGAAAAACTTGTGTGTACCTGATAATTAGTTGTACCTATTCCAAAAAATCATATACTTAAAAAGAGTGTCTGACAGAATAAACAGTTATTTTTACTCATTTTAGTAAAGCAAATGATTCAGATATATTCGAGAAACATAATCTTATCTAATAAATCCTTTCATAACTATTAATCCTATAAGAACGATTTTCATAGAAAAATGCTAGTATTATATATTGAGACAATATTGTAAAACATTTATAGAAGCAGAACACAGACAGTGTAGCTTAACAACAAACAAGCATATTTCAATTCGATTTACACAAGTTACCACATGGTAGCTGGAGTACTCCTTGAAAACGTATATAAGTGACCACATTTTCTATTTCATAAACAAATGTTGGGGGTTAGTAAGTGGTTCTTTTGAATACATCTTTCATGCTTAAAACTCTTACTTACTGACAGAAAGTATATCAGGCAACATATGGAGAAATTTAATATATTTTAAGGATTAAAACACCATATAGATGTAGAGTAAAACATGTTATATTACAGCATGCAGATGTAGAGTAAAACATGTACATTACAGCATTAAAACATGTATATTACAGCATGCAGATGTAGAGTAAAACATGTACATTACAGCATTAAAACACGTATATTACAGCATGCAGATGTAGAGTAAAACATGTATATTACAGCATGCAGATGTAGAACATGTACATTACAGCATGCAGATGTAGAACATGTACATTACAGCATGCAGATGTAGAACATGTACATTACAGCATG
>NW_013668618.1:104846-105907 GCF_000517525.1 Limulus polyphemus | reverse complement strand
GTAGAGTAAAACATGTATATTACAGCATGCAGATGTAGAGTAAAACATGTACATTACAGCATGCAGATGTAGAGTAAAACATGTACATTACAGCATGCAGATGTAGAGTAAAACATGTACATTACAGCATTAAAACATGTATATTACAACATGCAGATGTAGAGGAAAACATGTACATTACAGCATGCAGATGTAGAGTAAAACATGTACATTACAGCATGCAGATGTAGAGTAAAACATGTATTCAAAAATGTGTTTTTTGTTTAATTTCGCGCAAAATTACTCAAGGGCTATCTGCTTTAGCCGTTCCTAATTTTGAAGTGATAGACTAGAGGGAGAGCAGCTAGTCAAAATCAACACTGCCGACTCTTGGGCTACCTTTACCAACGAGCAGTGTAACTGATTGTAACATTATAACGCCCTCACAGCTGAAAGAGCGTCTATTTTCGGTGAAGGGTTTCGATTCCACGACCTTCAGATTACTAGTCGAGCACCTTATAATATAACCCACCAGGCCATGCCAAGTCCAGTACCCACGACCTTCAGATTACTAGTCGAGCACCCTATAATATAATCACCAGGCAATGAGACCAAAGAAAACGTTGTCATACAAGCTGTGTTCATAACTTTTCTCAGTTAAAAGTACTTTCATAAACGTGGCTGAAATATAGTTAAATTAATCTAAGTCTCAGTTACTTCCAGGATTTGAGGATTAATTTAGATTAATGTTATTTAAAATACATTAGGGGTGCCTTGTACATGTCAGCCAATAAGAATTAGTCTGATTCTTGAAACTAGATTTAATCTAATCTCGTCTAGAGAATATATATTTTTTGCACAATGTATTCAAGATAACTAGAACTTGATGATATTTTTTGTCTCAAGATCTTCTTGAGTTATGCACGAACAACTGACTGACCGTTCGTTTCACTGGTTCCCTAAGTTAGTGTAGTATTTTCCTTCTAGATGTGATAATATCGTTAAAACAGCAGAAGTTATTCAAGCTGTGATGGTGGTAACTGTAGTGTAGAATCCCCACGTCTCAGTTCAGTGATTACCTG
>NW_013668618.1:99018-103846 GCF_000517525.1 Limulus polyphemus | reverse complement strand
ACGTCTCAGTTCAGTGATTACCTGCCGGACATGTGTTTGTTGTCCACGCGATACAGTGGTAGTAACTGTAGAGTAGAATCCCCACGTCTCAGTTCAGTGATTACCTGCCGGACATGTGTTTGTTGTCCACGCGATACAGTGGTAGTAACTGTAGAGTAGAATCCCCACGTCTCAGTTCAGTGATTACCTGCCGGACATGTGTTTGTTGCCGGCCTGAAGAGTTCTGGACTGAGCGAAACGCTTCGTTGGCAATGGATATGACCAATATAATGTGGTTGAAATATTATTATTATAATACACTCTTCTAATTTTTGAAAATCCTTAAGGGACTAGATTAACGATGTAGCATTACAATATAATAGGCCTACTAAAATAATGTCTTATTACAAGTATAATTAAGCTCCGTCAGCTTGTAAAAGATGTTCATACTGTTACGTCTCCGTTTGTTAATTAATTTTCCGTAACTTCGTTCCGATGAAACTTTAGCGACACAAGTCCTTACTTAATAAAACTGGTTTATTCTTTCTGAATATAACTTTACGATACACTTATTTTCAACAATCGCGCTAAAACAAACGCTATATCAACGAACGTCAACAATACTTCTGACTGCAGTTCAATTACTCACTATCTACACTCACCTTATTTTCCCGTCACGTTGTCACCCTCTTTTATACCAGGTTACCCTATATCTAGTAAATACTAGAGCATTGGCCAAGGTATAGGATAGTTCTAGAAAATAGGTGGCGCCACACCAGTCACGTGACCTCGATGACGCAACAATACCATAGACATCAGTTTTGTGTCTTAAAGTCTAACTTACTATTGGAAAATACTGTATGTGTTAATATCTTGTTAAGCTTTTTTTATATTATTTTAGAAAAGCACCTTCACATTTATCACAACATTACAAATTACTTACCAGTGGTAAGCCACAGTGTTTGCCAAATTCATTTTTTCAATGTTTTTATCCAATAAGTTAAAACATACATTAGTTTTAGCTCCTTTCATCCATTCTATTCGAATCGGACCTTTAGTTATATCGAAGTTATAGGTGAAAAAGGATCCTATTGGTTTGGATTTCCAGTAGAACTGTCTTGCAACATCTTGCCAAAACAGTTCCGGTGAATTTATCGACTTTTCATATAATAGTTTGTAATCTTCCATACATCTGACGTTTGCCTTCTTTCTAAATTCTTCGGGAGCATAGAATAAACTGTTAATACTAATACAGTTAGACCCCATGATTATCTGAACACGAGCACTCTGTGATCAGCCACCGTCGTCTGCTTTTATCGTGATAGATAATACCGCCACCACTCGGACATAAGTTGAGATAATAAAATATGTAAAATATTTTGTTTTATTACAGAATTGATGAAAAACAAGACAATTGTACGTTTCACAAATACACCATTTATTACGATCATAATTTCGTCAGGTCTTTCCTCATTTCTGTAATTATTGAGTTTCATCAAGTACCGACGGTTTCAAGTATCAATTATATTTTGTTTTATATATGTTATGTAAATTTCAACGCAGATTAAAGTATTCGTAAATGGAAAACATTTGGGTTATTCATAATTTAGTAATATTAATAATTCCCCCCCCCAAAAATAAAAACGATAAAATACGTCAATTAGGTAGGTAATAAATCCACAGAACAATATTGATTAATACTTTGTTTCGAGTGTGTGTTTTTCTTATAGTAAAGCCACATCGGGCTATCTGCTGTGTCCACCGAGAGGAATCGAACCCCTGATTATAGCATTAATAAATTCGTATACTTACTGCTGTCCAGCGGGGGACTTTACGAATGTACACATAGCGATTATTTACAGGCTATTCTGAACTAGTTGTCTCCCAGTGTCTCAGTGACAAGTTTGTAGACTTACGACACTAAAATTTGGATTTCGATACCCGTGATGGGCAGCGTACATATAGCCAATTGTGTGGCTTTGCGCTTAACAGCAACGAAACCAAAGCTAAACTAGTTATGAAACATTTGTGGCTGCAAATTTATTTTTTTTATCCTTTACACTTAAAAAAATCCTTTGAAAATTATAACGTCGTTAATAAACGTTTGAATAACAGTAACCCACAGAACCAAATATTAACACAAAGATTAGTTTCGACACTTTTACATGTGTCCTTTTTAGTCTTCTGAGAGAGTCTGGGTAATACCTGATTGTGAACTTCTCTTGAGGTCACATTTTGTTAAGAAACGGTTCAGAAATGTTAAAGTTTGGTACACTTTAAAAAGTATTCGTTTTATGTAACTTTAGGTTTTATATATCATTTTGGCTAATTTCAAGTTTACAGAGTAGTCAACGTCTCTTGCAAGGAGAAATATTGCATTTTCTGTATTTCCGTTATTTAATGTTTCTTTTGTGCCTATTATTCTTCATGGTGTTGTGAAGAATATTAAGTTTATTCAAAAAGTTTTTAAAATCACTTCTGTGACTTGGCCAGACAGGGAAAATATCATGTACGTAACAGAGCTACAGAATATTCGTGTTGTTAATGTCTGTTGTATTTACTTGTTATTAAAAACTTCAATAAAATATTTTTATCGCTGTCAGTGTCACTTAACATACCCAAACGCGTCAGCAGAAGAAACGTTTTTAAACGTTGCTTTTAAAATATCCACGTGTGCTCCGCATTATTTTTTACTGGCAATAATCAAAATAATTCAGAAAAAATAAAAAGGTAAAAATTCTGATTTGTTGTTATGTCTTACACCAGGGAAGTACTGTAATTTTTATGCTCTATGAAGTGCCTTTCTTATTTTTATAGTAATTTGAAACACAAGCTATAATATTTACTTTAAAATTAAATAAACTAGACCTAAAAATATTTCATAAACATTAAAAAGGAAGTATTTAAAAACATCTATAAAAAATAACTATTTTATCCGCTTGTGACCCAGTTCCACAAAATGAATTATTATGTTTAATTTTTAACTAGTTTAATAATTTGACACCAGGTTTACCAAGAGATGAATTGTTATGTTTAATTTTTATTTAATAATTTGACACTAAGATTAAGATCAGATCTGGTGGGCTTCTAAATATTTTCGTTTTTGCAAAGAAGGTAGCTTCAAGAATGAATTACAAAACTAATTTATTTTTTATGATTGTTTTTCAAACTACGGTTTCAATACCATTTTGAAGTCAATCTATTTCACGATCTAAATTCTGGACCAAAGTACCGAAACCATAAGTCAATAAAAACAACTGTTTTAAATATTGGCGTATACATTTACATATAAGTTTTTACGTATCTATATTTCCATATCATCCAACTCGGTTACAAAAAACATCCAATTTCATGCAGGCTTAAAGCAAAAAGATATATATTTTTTTAATCAGAGCAATAGAATCCTTGTAGATGGCGCTTAATTCTTCGAGGCAGACAAATTAACCACATAACATTTTTACACGTACACAGGAAGCGATTATCTAATAAAAACAAAATAAGTGTATTAATTAACTTTTTAACTTGCATATTTAATACAAATATAAAGTATTTATCGTATATATATATACACAATGTTCAATTAGCAATAAATGAATAGCATATCTTCTATGAAATACAGTAACTTGAACCAAATATTCTGATGTACCAACAAAAACAACTGACATTTACGGGAATATATACGAAATTATTTTCTTTGTCGTTTTCATTGCAATTTAGATAAATTCCGAATGCATCGCCTCATTTTCTAGAGAATGACTTTACGTTTGTTTTGAATGAAGCAGCACTTGTATCTCTTCACACAGAGACAAGTGAAGGAATCCAGTTTCCATCCATTCATATGGCATACTCATACTACTCACGTAGTAAATGTTGCCTGGTCCACAATAAACTATAACTTTTAATCTCTTACATTAAACAATAATCAAGCGTTTATAAACACTTATATTAAATTCTAACCATATAGTTATCAACACATATATTAAACTGTGGCCATATACTTATTAACACATATATTAAACTGTGACCATATAGTTATCAACACTTATATTAAACTGTAATCATATAGTTATCAACACTTGTATTAAACTGTGGCCATATACTTATTAACACATATATTAAACTGTGACCATATAGTTATCAACACTTATATTAAACTGTAACCATATAGTTATCAACACTTATATTAAACTGTAACCATATAGTTATCAACACTTGTATTAAACTGTAACTGTATATTAAATTTACTGTCATTTATATTAACATAAGGAAACTCACTGTCATCCACGCCAGTGATTTCTAATATTTTTGGCCTGAAGCTCCACCCTCATAAACGTCCCCACCCCTCCCTTGCATTATAACTACACACACACACTCGCGTGTATTTATATATTAGCGGATAGCTAATCAAAAATGACGGAGCAAGCACTATTAACCCCACCCCATAGTATACCCTAACCTCACATTTTATAGCTAACATAAATAAATAAATTTTGCGAAACCAAACTTGACCAACAAAGAGGAAGTCAAACATCGGTAAATTTCTTTGTGAGCCAATGAAAATTAAGCTCATTCATGAAATGAATTCGTGGCATATTCATAGAATAATTATTGGTAAAAATCAGTTAGATTAACAACTTGTTATATAGAGAGAAGCTAGTGCGTTTTGGCAACACTACGTTACAACAATGACTTTTATGTCAACAAAAGTATAACCTTAATTTAGAGTCTCCGTTGATTAAAGAGGTTTGCTTTTATTAGAAACGTTGGTGATATAACAGGAAACAGCTTAATTCAGAAACAATTTAAGTTTAAAATTGAATCGATATTTTTACTTTCATGATAAATTTTA
>NW_013668618.1:95446-98018 GCF_000517525.1 Limulus polyphemus | reverse complement strand
GTGATATTTTTTGAGAGGAAAACTTAGTTTAAGCGAAGTTTGAAAAAAAAGTAAAGTATCATATATGTGACATAACAGTTTTTGGCGAATGAAATTTCTTTCATTTTCAAATGTAGTAGTAAGGTCGTGGTCAGGTGCTCAATGGACCTTTTCCTCTCTCCTTAGTGTGGTTTAAAGATGTACGACAACATACTCATTTTCAAGTGTTCGCTAGCTTATGTCAGTTTCTGAACACTCATTCCATTCCCGCGTCCACATCCTTCCCAGTTGATGACCGAATGACGCAATGTGTTCATTTTCTGTGCGGAAGTACACTCATGGACGTGTTGAATAACAAATACGACAAATAAAAGAAAATAGATATATCCCAGGAAAAAAGAGTGTCGGTTAGGTTATTCCATTGAACATATATACGAATTACTCTATGAAGATACACATAGTTGTGAATAAATCACCATGACGCACAGATATCCAATTGTGTAGCTTCGTGCTTAATAACAAACACCTTTTTGTGTTTTGAGAGGATAATATTAATTTTGTCAGGAATGAAAAGAAATGCACATTTTGTTAGCACGTGTTATATTTGACGTCTCACTCTCGAGTAAAATATTTGGTGCTGCCACCTGTACCCGAGATAAAGAAGTGCATATATATATTAGTTATTTTAAATGAGGTGAAGTAGTGAGTATGAGCTTTAGATACAGTTGTTGTAGTCATCATAGCACGTCTGGTGTTAGTTAATATCGACCAGAGTGTAATGTTCACCAACAGTGAAAACAGTGCCATTTAAAACCTCAGAGAAAGTTAACGAAACCACAGAATACTACAAATAAAGCAGGGATCGCGAAGATTCTTTTAGAACAATACTTTGGCATATAGCTACAAAAACTTTTGAAGTTTTGTACCTTGTTAGTCAAGCCGTCAATTGTTTTTGAGTAATCAAGACTGGACGTACGACTTACCAGTGGTCTAAAGCATCTTTAGCTTCGTGGATCAAAGACTGAACTAACCAGTGATCTAAGTGAAAACGTCTTCAGGTTCGTGGATCAAAGGCTGAACTAACCAGTGATCTAAGTGAAAACGTCTTCAGCTTCGTGGATCAAAGGCTGGATTAACCAGTGGTCTAAGTGAAAACGTCTTCAGCTTCGTGGATCAAAGGTTGGATTAACCAGTGGTCTAAGTGAAAACGTCTTCGACTTTGTGGATCAAAGGCTGAACTAACCAGTGATCTAAGTGAAAACGTCTTCAGGTTCGTGGATCAAAGGCTGAACTAACCAGTGATCTAAGTGAAAACGTCTTCAGCTTCGTGGATCAAAGGCTGGATTAACCAGTGGTCTAAGTGAAAAACGTTTTCAGCTTTGTGGATCAAAGACTGAATTAACCAGTGGTCTAAGTGAAAACGTCTTCAGTTTCGTGGATCAAAGGCTGGATTAACCAGTGATCTAAGTGAAAACATCTTCAGCTTCGTGGATCAAAGGCTGGATTAACCAGTGGTCTAACTGAAAACGTCTTCAGCTTCGTGGATCAAAGGCTGGATTAACCAGTGTTCTAACTGAAAACTTTGTGGAACAAGGGCTACACCAGTGTTATCCAAACCTCAAGACAAATCAGTAAATACTAACAAACTGTGTCTCTCGTAGCAAAGTGATGATAAGACCAAACATTTTAAAAGTGGTAAATAAAATGGCTTGTGTTTTATAATAAGGCCAAACATACAAACTTTTTAAAAGTGATAAATAAAATGGCTTATATTTGTATTTTACTCACGTTGAAGTTGTTATTCTATCGTTGGTGTTTCTTTTAATGGTTATAGCTAAAACTGATTTTTCTTTGCGGCAAACTGTCAGCTCATCTACGCTACACTGTTTAAGATCATAATAACTTTTCTGAACAAAACTAAAATGGCGAAAAGATTGCAAACACACACACACACACACAAATTATATATAAAAATTTTATATCACTTGGCGGACGTAGAAATAATGTTCATAAAAACCACGAATATTGTAGCTCCGTGAATTTGTTATAAATAGTGCTACAGCCGTTTATTCACCATCACTATAAAGATTTAGGCATATTTAGGTTTTAAAAAAGGATTCCCATGTTTTTTTTTAATTTCATTCTCGCTCACAATGACTTCAAAGGGTGAAATACCCTAAGTTTATGGGAACTTTTATCGGTATTTCTACATTTGTTTCAAATACACCTATAATAGCAACTTTCATTAGCTGTGAAACTATTTTAGCTTCATTACCATTGCGAAATATGATGGTCACCACTCAGGTGGCATTTATTTGTGTATAAGGAAGTCATGACACTTTAACAGTCGCGTATCTTTGACGGCGTCATTGAAGACTACAATAATCCTAAAGGGAACATTAGATAAGAAAAAAAAGCGGAATTTGTACCAGCTTTCACTTCAGTTAGCAGATGGGGTTTTCTATAGCGTCAGAACAGATGGGGTTTTCTATAACGACAGAATAGATGGTGTTTTCTATAACAACAGATCAGATGGGGTTTTCTATAACGACAGAACAGATGGGGTTTTCTATAGCGTCAGAACAGATGGGGT
>NW_013668618.1:91420-94864 GCF_000517525.1 Limulus polyphemus | reverse complement strand
GATCAGATGGGGTTTTCTATAACGACAGAACAGATGGGGTTTTCGTATAGCGTCAGAACAGATGGGGTTTTCTATAACGACAGAATAGATGATGTTTTCTATAACAACAGATCAGATGGGGTTTTCTATAACGACAGAACAGATGGGGTTTTCTATAGCGTCAGAATAGATGGGGTTTTCTATAACGATAGAACAGATGGGGTTTTCTATAACGACAGAAGAGATGGGGTTTTCTATAACAACAGAAGAGATGGGGTTTTCTATAACAACAGAAGAGATGGGGTTTTCTATAACAACAGATTACACGGTGTTTTCTATAACGACAGAACAGATGGGATTTTCTATAACAACAGAACAGTTCATATTAATTATGTCCGCCTTCCGAACTCCAGTTAACCGAATCACCAACACGTTATAAAGTTGCTAATCATATTCACCTGATATGTGGTTCAGCTAGGAATGTTATCACTTCAGCCTCTAATTTAATCAAATTATGAATACAATCTATATTCATAGACTATACCAATGTACGACGTAATAGATTAATATATATTTCTTCATACAATGTTGAGAAACATTTACTCGTTTAGATGAAGTAAGCACGGCCCCGAACTGTGCTAATCTTGTTCATCCTCTGTACACACGCCCTGACTGTGCTAATCCTGTTCGTTCTCAGTACACACAATCTTGAACTGCGCTCATCCTGTTCATTCTTAGTACATACAATCTTGAACTGTGCCAATCTTGTCATCCTGAGTACATACAATCTTGAACTGTGCTAATCCTGTTCATCCTGAGTACACACAATCTTGAACTGTGCCAATCCTGTTCATCCTGAGTACAGGATTAGCACAGTTCAAGATTGTGTTTTCATCCTTAGTAAACACAATCTTGAACTGTGCCAATCCTTTTCATCCTGAGTACACACAATCTTGAACTGTGCTAATCCTTTTCATCCTGAGTACACACAATATTCAACTGTGCTAATCCTGTTCATCCTGAGTACACACAGCCATGAAATACGCTAATCTCTCGAGGGCTTGGCCAAACATGCCTATTTTAACACCAGGCCTACTTCTTAAATCAACTTTTAAGCATATTTTAATGGGTTGAAGGTACTAAGCTTAAGTAGAAACAGTGATATGGGGAACTTTGGTTTCCATTTTTTATTGATGTAACTTGCTGGAAGTTATAACACAGACTGGATTATTGTAATACTAGAACTTTGAGAATCGTCTTGTGTAGCTTGTCTTATTATTGCAGCCAATCTGTATAAAACAAAGAATGTTAGTGTAAATATTTTTACTCAACAATGGAAACGTTTATTTTGTTATCAAGATAACAGGGGCGTTATTATTGATTTAACATTTTTTTATTGTCTCTTCTTTTCTGGCCAGGTCAAATTCTCCTCACTCTGCCTTATAAATCCTTCCGAACTTCCTGTTATTTCTTACCGGTTCTAGTCCTACTATTAATATAGTTCTTTTCAGTCTTAGGTTGTAAGCTATCACGGGTGTTTAAGGAATGTCTCTAATGATAACAACAATAAAACAATGCTGAACAGATAGTATAATCCTTTTCAGGCTCGGATGAGAGAACACGTGGTTTGTCTGATTCACGAGAGCACCACTGAATATACAACTCCCTCCAGGTGACGTCTAGTTGTTTGTCACCGTATGCAGGTTAACACTGAAGCTCGTGAGGTAAAAGGACAGGCTTTTGTGTTACTACAACTACCAGCCGTGAAGTTTATTCTACGAGAGGTCCGTACTCGCTAGTATCGACTGTCCCAATAACAAGGTCTTCGACACAGAAGTTAGAAACAATATACCTATTGTGATAGATTTGTTTATCATGGTTTACTTGTAAACTTGAGGCTAATCCGACGACAGTTTCAGCACTACAACCATTAGGAGAGCCACCCGTTTCCTTACGGATTCTCTAGGTTTGCAGGGGCTATAATATTGTGGTTTTGATTTTTTCTTTTCATAATTGAGCGTACAGGTAAATAGTAAAATACAAACAAATAACGACCTTTTGCAAAGTTTCGTCTCATCCATTATACAGAAAGGACGTCAATGATCAGTCTATCTTCAGTAATTGAAACTGTTACATTAGGAGTGGTTAACTCAGCGTACTGTTTCAAAAATACCGAGATGTCACAGCATGTTTTAGTCGTGCTATTCAGTTAGCAGAAGTTTAATCCATGAACATGGTGTTAAAAAACTTACGTGGAATTCTAGGGTATGTGTTTGTCGGGTGTTAAACGTGTGTGTGTACGTTATGTTTCTAACCTATTGTATCTGATCACATCCAGGCCTTCATCAGTCTTGACTCAAACCTGGAGGAGGAAACATTAAACAAGTTTAGTAACAGCAAGTAAAAAGGGCTTCTTATAAAATAAAATTATAATAAGAATACCTTCTTGTAAGATAACTTTTTATAGTAGCAAGACCAATAGAAACTTATTTCACAAGAAACTCTACTTACTAGAATCTTATTTCACAAGAAACTACTTACTAGAAACGTATTTCACAAGAAACTCTACTTACTAGAAATGTATTTCACAAGAAACTCTGCTTACTAGAAACTTATTTCGCAAGAAACTTACTTCACAAGAAACTACATACTAGAAACTTATTTCGCAAGAAACTTATTTCACAAGAAACTACTTACTAGAAACTTATTTCGCAAGAAACTTATTTCACAAGAAACTACTTACTAGAAACTTATTTCGCAAGAAACTCTGCTTACTAGAAACGTATTTCACAAGAAACTACTTACTAGAAACTTATTTCACAAGAAACTCTATTTACTAGAAACTTATTTCACAAGCAACTCTACTTACTATAAACGTATTTCACAAGAAACTCTGCTTACTATAAACGTATTTCACTAAAGTTGAGTTTCTTGTGAAATAAGTTTCTATTAAATAGAGTTTCTTGTAAATAGTTTCTTGTGAAATAATTTCTAATAAGAATAGTTTTTTGTGAAATAAATAACACAGTTTCCAAAAAGTGGCATTATGATTGTTGTGTCAATATTTTGAGGGTTGTATTCATGGATAAAAAGTGACATTATGACTGTTGTGTCGATATGTTGAGGGTTGTATTCATGGATAAAAAGTGGCATTAAGACTGTTGTGTCGATATGTTGAGGGTTGTATTCATGGATAAAAAGTGACATTATGACTGTTGTGTCAATATGTTGAGGGTTGTATTCATGGATAAAACGTGACATTATGACTGTTGTGTCAATATGTTGAGGGCTGTATTCACGGATAAAAAGTGACATTATGACTGTTGTGTCAATATGTTGAGGGTTGTATTCACAGATAAAAAGTGACATTATGACTGTTGTGTCGATATATTGAGGGTTGTATTCATGGATAAAAAGTGACTTTATGACTGTTGTGTCGATATGTTGAGGGTTGTATTCACGGAT
>NW_013668618.1:82906-90420 GCF_000517525.1 Limulus polyphemus | reverse complement strand
AATATGTTGAGGGTTGTATTCATGCATAAAAAGTGACATTATGACTGTTGTGTCGATATGTTGAGGGTTGTATTCATGGATAAAGAGTGACATTATGACTGTTGTGTCGATATGTTGAGGGTTGTATTCATGGATAAAACGTGACATTATGACTGTTGTGTCAATATGTTGAGGGTTGTATTCATGGATAAAACGTGACATTATGACTGTTGTGTCAATATGTTGAGGGTTGTATTCATGGATAAAAAGTGGCATTAAGACTGTTGTGTCGATACGTTGAGGGTTGTATTCATGGATAAAAAGTGACATTATGACTGTTGTGTCAATATGTTGAGGGTTGTATTCACGGATAAAAAGTGACATTATGACTGTTGTGTCAATATGTTGAGGGCTGTATTCACGGATTAAAAGTGACATTATGACTGTTGTGTCAATATGTTGAGGGCGGTATTCACGGATAAAAAGTGACATTATGACTGTTGTGTCGATATGTTGAGGGTTGTATTCACGGATAAAAATTTAATCATCCAACAATAAATCGGAACACGTTAAGAAAATGAACCAATAACAATAATTGTAATGTTCTACTCATTGCTAAGTCTTCTGTCCAGGTGAGTACACCTGTTCTTTGACCTCATAATGTATATATTTCACTGTTTGTGGACAAAAGAGCAGCTCAATCCGTTACAAAGCCTTTATGATGAAAGAATCGTGTTTATTGGAAACCTAATGCTATTTCATCAGAGACCCAGTTTTTGTAATTTGTAGATTGTGACTAACACCTATCCTAATATTATCAGCTTTGTTTATCGTCTTTTTGTTTTTTAAATTATACCCAGACTTTGACTAATGCCTATTTCAATACTGTTAGTGTAACCAAATCTTGGCTAGCGTTACTTAAATACTAATAGTTTTGCAAAACTTGAATTGTCACTAATTATTACCAAACTTAATACCACTATAGTTTTTTTACGAGTTCGATCATATTCAGTGTATAATTTCTTATTCCGATAATTGTTTGGCAAAGTATTTTTATCGCTGCTTTGTTTGATGTGTTAGTGTCTGATGTACGAGATTAATGTAGCGAAAGAAATGTGTCCTTGCTAACGTTAGTTAAACAATGAAGTTTGTTTTTACAAGTTTCAATATTTCCTGTATAAGTTCTTCTTACAGGTATACGTGACCTTTTTTGCAATCTATGGGAAGAGGTTAGGCTACCTACTCAAGAACTAGGTCAATGCAGATGTAGGCAAGCATTTTCTATTTTGCTAGTGAGAGTAACCTAGTTTTACACGCCATGTTAGGCTTACCAGAAATGCATACAAAGTTTGATAATCAAAGGGAGAATGATAAGAGAAAACAAACAGAAAGAAGGAAAAGTTTCTCCTTTTTTTTTAATATTCAGGG
This sequence comes from Limulus polyphemus, assembly GCF_000517525.1. Lineage (NCBI taxonomy): Eukaryota > Metazoa > Arthropoda > Merostomata > Xiphosura > Limulidae > Limulus > Limulus polyphemus. The sequence goes on along the minus strand of NW_013668618.1, from coordinate 89,013 downwards.
AAATGAAAGGGGAGGGGGCTTTTTTTTCAAATAAAATCCAATAACTTAATATAATTCCAATTATTTAGATAAACTATACCAGTATTAAACTTTAATTCTTCTTGAACCCACCGTGACTCGGTCGGGATCAGAACGCTGATTTCTGGTTTATTGTTAAGTTTATGTGTCTCTAACGAAATAAAAACAAAAGGAACGAGAGTATTAATTTTAATGATTTAAGAACTAACTGGTAACGAGAGTTGTTGTACGTCTAATATTAGCATTATAAAATGTTGATAAACTTAAGCTACTTTTTATAAATACCATTTAAGAGATCTGTAATCTGCATAGAAAGACAAGTACTTCTGCCACAGTTGTATTAGCTTGCTATAAGTATGCTAAGTTTGAATCAACCCTAACATATTCATATCCATACTACAGTTTCCAACTTAAAAGCAATTATCAAATATAATCATCCCTGGCACCCCTTACCTTTTGGTTAATCCGCCATTGGTCGCAGTGTCTCTAACTGGTTAGTACTACCGACCACTTTTGGTAGTACAACCGACTACTTCTGTTAGTACCACCGACTATTTCTGTTAGTACTACCGACCACTTTTACTATTACTACCAACCACTTCTGTTCATACCACCGATTACTTCTGTTAGTACCACCGACTATTTCTGTTAGTACCACCGACTACATCTGTTAATACTACCGACCACTTTTGTTAGTACTACCGACCACTTTTGTTAGTACAACCGACTACTTCTGTCAGTACTACTGACTACATCTGTTAATACTACCGACTACATCTGTTAATACTACCGACTACTTTTGTTAGTACTACGGACCACTTTTGTTAGTACCACCGACTACTTCTGTCAGTACTACCGACTACTTCTGTCAGTACTACCGACTACGTCTGTTAGATTTCAACGTTCTTGGAGAAAAACAGTTTGCTGTGAAACACGTGTACCCTACGATTATGTGAACATATTGACTTACTTACAACAAGTTTTAAAGTTCTTCTTTAGGGATATCTTTACATAGTTTAATTTAACACCAGCCTGAAAAGTATGACCCCAAAAATCCCTTAACAATCGTGATGAAGATATTTTTTCTTTTGTTATCAAAACGAAACAAGTTGATGTCACATATTAAAGACGAGTTTGTATTTGATTGTTATTATAAGTACATTTCCAGTCCAACTGTTGACCTCGATACAAGGCACGTGCCTGCAATTATTGTGAAGCAAAAAATTTTTAAAAAGCAGATATCAGGTTTAGCCACTAAAATTTAACACACGAGCCGCGTGTATTTCTATGCAGAAACCAATAATAGAATTAAATTGTCATCTGTTAGAACAACATTGTAGAAAACCATTTCATGTCGTAATATGTAGTTAGTGTCTTATATTGTCGTTATTTTTGTTGTGAAAAGCTACACAGTGGTGTAACTGCCCTCCATTCACTGCGGGGAATCGAATCTCGAACTTAAAACGATGTAAGTTCGCAAACTTACCACTGTCCCACCGGGGCAAGTGTATTTAATGCCGTTTACTGTCGTTGTATAGTGTTATAGTATTATTATACGATTTTATAATATTACAGTGTTGTGGTATAGTTTAATAGTGTTATAGTATTATTATACGATTTTATAATATTACAGTGTTGTGGTATAGTATAATAGTGTTATAGTATTATTATACAATTTTATAATATTACAGTGTTGTGGTATACCGTATAGTCTTATTGTGTTACACTATTGTGATAGTAATGTATAGTCTTATTGTGTTACAGTGTTGTGGTATACAGTATAGTCTTATTGTGTTACAGTATTGTGATAGTAATGTATAGTCTTATTGTGTTACACTATTGTGATAGTAATGTATAGTTTTATTGTGTTACACTATTGTGATAGTCGTATAATGGCACTGGAATATTATGGTACTGTGTTAATGCAAAGCGGTCGCTAGGGGGTGCTGGGATGGACATCCCCAAATTTCACTCTGGTCTACTCAAGTTCATTCTCCCCTAGCGATTTATAACAATCATATTATCAATTAAACAACAAATTGTATTATTATTATTTTCTAAATAGCCTTATAGTTATCGTCATCTATTGCCTCTCCTTTCTTCCCCAAGGATAAGGAGTTTGAACCGAGCTCGTTGTAGTATAGTGTTCTAATATTGTGTGCTAGCCTTATCTAAGTGTTTGGCTGTAACTGGACCAAGTCCTGAGGTCTGTAGAAAAACAAACAATCTTCTATATATATACAGATATATGCCGGGTTTGGCTGTACATTGAAACAGGTTTTAGTACTGTACTGTTCACTCAAGGTCATTCAACTGAACACTGGTCTAACCTACTTCTGAGAATTCAACAACCTGCGCCAAGTTTTCCTCAAATATACATTGTACGAACATTTCAGAACTAGCATTCACTTTTACATTTCTTGTATATAAAAAATGAACAAATCGGTACTGTTCGCGCTTTGACTTTTAAGTCATGTTTGAGCCTTTTTGGATACGCTATAAAGTTCAGTGCCTTCCTTCAATGGTAATCTTTATCAACCAATCAAAATAACGTTTCTAGTAAATATCTAATAATATATTTTCTTACTTGTTTACTTTTCTCATTTCCAAAGCTGGATATTTTCAAGCTAAATCTAAGAAAATAGTTTCTCCGTTAATCGGCGCTGTGGCTGTGGGTTATCTTGGTTTTTATGTGGCCAAATATTTGTAAGGATGATGTTATTATTTTGAACAGTGGCTGATAGGACAATAAGGTATCATAAATTAATACAAGTCCTCCCCTTCGTAAATGTGAATTTTTTTTTCTCTAACCGCTTGAAAAACATTTTATTGAGTTATTAGTTAAGCTTATGCACTCAACACACACACACACATATATATGTGTGTATTATGAACCAGAATTCAACTAACCCTAATGTGAATTTTATAAATTTCTGTTACTTCTTTTCGCTAAGTCTAAGTGGTTTAACCGAAAATTAAGTTATGAACTTATTTATTTTCTTTTATATATATATATTTTGTTCTTGTTGTTTGTTCCAGATGGTTCCTAGTTGACCTTAGGATAATCCCGTCGACTCTCCAACATACATGAAGCGATATTTTGTCCAGAAGAACGGTGACAGCCAGTAGGAACTTTAATTTGTGATTTTATATTTTCAAATACGTCTAATTACGACAACAATGGAACTCTACAAAAGTGTTTGGAAGAGTGAGAGGCCAAGTGGCCGATGTACCTCTTTGTTTTCCAGCAAGACTGAGAGGCCCGATGGCCGATATGCTACTGTGTCTTACAGCAAGCCTGAGAGGACAAGTGACCGATGTACCTCTGTGTTTTCCAGCAAGACAGAGAGACCAGGTGGCCGATACGCCACTATTTCTTTCAGCGCAACTGAGAGGCTGGGTAGTCGAGGTGCCACGATGTCTTCCAACGAGACATCGTCTTATCTGTCAGCTGTAAAATGGGGAGATGATAGCTATTACCTTAAAGAATTCACTGAACAATTTCCTCTTCCACAAGTGGCCAAGATTGTCAAGGGTCAGTATCTAAACCTCGGACTTTCAACTCTTCCTTCCCCAAATCCAAATAACACGGTATTTTTAGTGACCGGTGGAAAACGAATCAAAGTAGCCGCTCAGTGTGTGAAATTCAAAGATAAGCGGCGAGTAATCATTGTGGGGCCGAAATTGGCCATCCCAGACAACTATGACGGATGGTTTGAGATTTTGTCCGAAGATGGCCAACCGGTCAGGTGTCTAGAAAACGTGGCGGAACTAGCCAAACGCTTTCCTTCCATGTGCCTAGTTAGGGAAAATATTAAAGTGTTTACTTCGAAAAGTGACGACCCCGAAAACGTTAGCGATAAAACAAAAACTCTTCAGGCTGGGGAAATTATACGTCTTATCAAGGAAGTGTTAGCTGCCCCCCTCAGAGGCAAAGCCCCTGGACGCTTTTTGCGCTGTTTGACCTCAAGGAAAGAGACCGTTTATCTGAGTATTGAACAGAAGGGGAAGTTCAGTCCAGTGGCTGGTGAAGACAATATTTCTGGTGTCCACAGAATCAAAACCATTTTAAGTAAACGCTTACCATTAATGGTGCGATTAGTTCACGGGAAGCCTCCTACTGGCCTAAAAACGAGTTTCAGGTTCCTACCCGAAATGCGTCTATATTCAATGTTTGAAGAGGAGTGTGTTTTGGCTCTTCCGCTCCAAAAGGATTTTGCTATGGTACCGTTACCTCTAACGGCACCTTTGAAACTGCTAGGTCCTCAAAATGTCGAAACTCTCATGAAACTTCGAGAATATGCGAATCTTTGTCAGAAGTGCAAGGAAATGGTACGAGCTGTTTCAGATAAAATCCAGGTGTTTGATATCATAATGAGTAAAGAGTTTCGAAATAAGACCAGAACCTATCCTAGCAGAGATTCTCTTAAAAAAAACAGTCACGTTTCTCAGGTTAGACGTAATCTATCAGACCCCCAGGAACAGGGAGAAGCGAAGACGACCATGAATTTGGAGAGAGAATTCTCAGCACCAGGTAAAATTCCCCAGCAACGGCACAAGAAAGGGGTGGACACTGACGACTATGATGAAATAGACAAAATCTACGAAAGTGTCCGAGGGTTCTTTTCACTTCCTGAAATGATAAAAACCAAATTTTCAACTAGTGGGAGCCATTCCAACCTGGAAACCTCATCCACTTTCTTTTCCCCTGTTCCACCTTCTTCCTTGGTTGTTACTGAAGAGGATCCTCGAGAACAAGGTGAAAAACCGGAGCCCCCACCAATTCAAACTATTCCTCCCTTAAAAACACCCAGTAAGACAGAGCTCACAAATCAAACAGCCCAGAAGATAATTATTAGCATTGTTAACAAACAATCCCATCAACTTAAAGGAGACTTATTAAGAAGCATGGACATTTACTCTTCGGAAGACCACATATACGAGAGAATTGACGAGATAAAAGGAACTATTGGTAGCTTCCAGAACAAAAGAAAAGCCCCTGTACGCTCTTATAGTGCTGGAATGATTAACGTTCCCGGCGAACATCAAAATAATAACTTTACAATTAGAAATGGTCCTCATCATGGAGAGGTTCCCAAGAAGCGATTACTGAAGTATTCTAATAGTTATTCAATTCCTTTCCAAAGAAGCCGTGGCATCAAGACTTGTATTTTAAACAAATCGGTCACAATGCCATCCCTCTTCAACACCCGCTATAAGTCACTGACTAATCTCGATCCGGAGTTCAGAAATACTCTCGCTTCCAGCAACTTCAATGACCTAACATCGTCTTACTGTAAAGAGACAACTAAAGGACAGCACCGAGATCACAAGTCTTTCCTGAAAAGACAACTGTGTGAACAATTATAACCTAGTGAAAAAGAACCAAACAGATATCTGTGTTATCAAGAAAGCTTAGAGGTTAAGTCAGTGAAAGATAAAGCTTAGAGGTTAAGTCTTTCCCTTTGAGTCAGCATGAGTTCATGTAATATTGTTAATGTCAATTAAAAGTGTCCGAAGAGCAGCTACTAGAGACTGGTTATACATCCTGAATTATAACTGACAGTACATTTCCAAATACCAGAACCATTATGTGGTATAGATAAAGTCAATTCGTGATAACCTAACTTGAGGGAGCGGGGTGGGTACATTTTAAGGTTTTTTGTAAAAACTAGATTTTTGATGAATTTATAATTTCAGAACTTCATGTAAGGTTTGTACTTGCAGATAAAAAAATATCTAGTAGTTCTGTTAAAAAAGAACGTTTAAAACTTCTATTTTATTCCATCGTGTCTCACTCGTAAACTTAGGACTTATATCGATTAAAACTTTTGTTTTAGTCCACCGTGGCTCACTCGTAAACTTAGGGCTTATATCGTTTAAAAATTATATTTTAGTCCACCGTGGCTCACTCGTAAACTGAGGGCTTATATCGTTTAAAACTTATATTTTAGTCCACCGTGGCTCACTCGTAAACTTAGGGCTTATATCGTTTAAAACTTATATTTTAGTCCACCGTAGCTCACTCGTAAACTTAGGGCTTATATCGTTTAAAACTTATATTTTAGTCCACCGTAGCTCACTCGTAA
>NW_013668618.1:58540-82095 GCF_000517525.1 Limulus polyphemus | reverse complement strand
AGATAAATGGTGAAATATTACGACACTCGTCTTTTATATTGATGTACTTACACAAGGTAGGAACCTACAGGAGAACAATTATCTATGATGTACTTACACAAGGTAGGAAAATATAAAAGACGAGTGTCGTAATATTTCACCATTTATCTGAAAGATGAGATTGGTCAAATTTGAGGGTGAATACCCTAAATTTATCTGGTTAATATCACACTTTTAAGGAAAACAAAGGTTATGTGTGGTGTGTTACATGTATGTGGCAACAACAGTGAGAGTTAAATTTGTTCTAGACATATTTAAACTCTGTGAAAACATCTCTATCTATGATATAATCAAGTTAAAAAATGTGAAACTGTAACACTAAACATCGCCATATCGTACATTGTAGTAACAACTTCACCATTACTGTAACACTAAACATGGTATATTGTCTTGAGTGGCATTTATGATACCACAGTATGTGGACTGGTCAGTAAATAATAAATGTTAGCTTCTGAAATTGATAGAACCAATGTTTGGATAAAAAAAAACATTCTTATTTATGTCTTTATAAATTAAATAACACTTAACTGAGTATTAGTATATGATTTATAATATAATAGATTAGTACAACATCACAGAGTAGAGAACCAAGGATTCTAATGTGAAGTTTATAAAACTTAAGAAGAAGCAACAAACATGGATTTATTTATAGTTTCTTTTGTTGACGTTTGAATTCGTGATAATCTTTTTCTGTTATATTATAGCTGTTTTAAAACTACAGGAATATTCTTATGTGAGAATACTTAAAGTAGGGTTAGCTAAGAGTTCTGCAATGGTAAACTATTCAGATGACAGAAAAGCTCATTTATTTGTGTTTGTACTAGTAAATTTATTATTATTAAAACAACATCAACAACTACGAGTACTTTAATTATCGAAAACAAACTAATTATTCATAGAAATTGAGTTTTATCAAAACATGGTTAGTACAGTACTGCCTATATCATTATAGGCCTATTTCTACAGGTCAACATTTTTACTCCACGTTCGTGTTTTAAACTATTTTCTCGGCTACACATAAAGAAATAATTGATTAAAATAAAACATGTTAGACCTATTCAGATACATAAAATGAAACTTTCTGATCAATGATATTCTTAAAAAATTCCTGTGTCATTTCTTTCTTTCATATGTTTCAATGTTTTCTTTCTGTGTATATAAGGGTTTGTATGAACGTAAGAGACAAAATGCCGTTACTAGTTATAGAATAACGCAGACACAAGTCGACAATTATAATTTTATTGAAAAAATACCCCTGTTGATTATATTTAAATAATTAAAAGCAGAAACTCTAAGTATTTGTCAATATGTTGTAAAAACAGTGTTTCAAAACAAAATTTCCGAAAATTCAATACTTAAAATATGATATGAATATTACACTCAATTATATAATTCTTTTCAAGAACAAATTATATATTATATAGAAAATATGTATCAATTGTTTGTTTGTTTTTAGAGAAAAAGTCACATTGAACTATCTGCGGTGTCCACCGCGGGAAATCGATCCCCGAATTTAGCGTGAACTTATCGCTCTCTTATCGGGGACATATATATATATATCAAATATCATACAATTATCTTAAGTATTTTAAGTGTGAGAAAACAAATCATGACCACAAGGATGACATCATGTCACCTTTGCGGTTTTGATAGGGGTAACAGGAAAGAACTTGGTTTTAAATACAAAACAATAACAAAAAGATAACAAAGCCAAGTTGTTCATGCCACTATCCTCGCACACGTGACCTAGAGCCATACGAACGTGTTCGAGCACAAGGATGTGGAAGATCCGAGCTATTACCCAATTCACTGACAGAAATGGGAGCCACCAGTCTCAATACATTACAGTGAAGTAACATGTAACTTCCTTGTAAGAGGGTATGTCTAATGATAAAATCGTACATGCATCAAACCGAACCGAAAGAAAAATTTACATATTACATTTCTTCCCTTTTATATTTCCAGGCCATCCCTAATTTCAAACTAAAAAAAATCAAATTCTAATCACACGTCGCTTCAGAAATCGTAATAGTTTATCTCACCATTTGGCCACTTGCTCAACACCAGTAACAAGTATTACATTTACAAAACAATAAAATAGAATATTTTCTCAGCTTTGTTTGTAATTAAGCACAAAGCTACACAATGGGCTATCTGTGCTCTGCCCACCATGGGTATCGAAACCCGTATTCTAGCATTGTAAGTCCGTAGACATGCCGCTGTGCTACTGGGGGCTTTTCTCAGCTCATACACTTCCTTTAGGGAGGTGTAGTCGAACACACTACACAGTACCGGCAAAGGAGCCCTTTAACAATGAAATATATATATAAATATAACCCTTTAACAAAGTTCACTTACGCCCTTTATAAAAGAGTTGCTAACAATATCACACAACACTACAAACAAAAATATCCTTTAACAAAGAAATTCGTGTTCTCTTTAGGAAGGGACGCTTAAAAAAATGACAATAACCCTTTAAAATAGATGAACACAAAATAAAACCATTTGGCATTACAGATCAGAGTACAGCAAAAGTAATTATTTCATATAATAAAAACACATCGAAATACCCTTTGATGGAGAAAACATGCACTACAAAAACATAATTAAGCCTTTACTCAAGATCAAAAAATAAATTAAACACCGTAAAATTACCCAAGTGAGTAACTGTAGTTCTGTCTAATCACTTGTCCAGTCCCACAAATACAATGGCGTACACAACCAGGAAGTCACTCTGCCACTCTATCGAGTCTACGTTACTGCTACAATCCTCAGATGCACTAGTAACCGAGGGTTCGATTTTGGCCGTGGTGAAACGTAAGCAACTAGTATTTTCACCTCCCCTTGAGGCTCCTTACTCTAATACGACAGCCATGTTACATGGCGCTAATGTACTCAACCTTGTCCATAGTAAACCATGGACAAGATTAGATAGATTTCCCACCAAAACTATTGACCTGTTACTCAGGCAATGTTAGAATACAGTTTATGCAATATGCCCATCCTGAGGAGTCAATGCCACAACCGAGGTTTGCAATGATGACTTTTTTCTAGGATTCATGTAGTCTTGGCATGGTCAGAGACATGCCTATCCATTCCCATCTAGCATACCACCATTTGCCAGATCGATATGAGTTCACTGAGATGAGATCATATCCACTAAAGTCCTGTGTCAACCAGGGACTCCACTGTCCAATTGTGTATTTTAACAAGCACCACCCAGCCATGAAAGAGGTGGACTAATCACCACACCTTTTTTTGAACAAACTATTTTTTGTGCTCTGCCAAGTTGGAACTCTCAGATGCAACTCGGACTCCATTAGTTTTCAGGAGCCTACAAGACAACATCTATTGCTTTCTACCAGAACTCTTGCATCTACTTTGCAGTTTTTCAGGATGGAGGGTTATTTCTATCTTGTTGTGTGACAAGATAAGGACAATTCACTCAGAAATGCCCCTGCAGCTCACAACTATAGTATACACTCTGGTCCTCCATTCTGGAGTGACATCCATATGGAGGTATCAGTTACATATGCTGCCAGCTTCCTCATTTCCTGCAATCTGTCTCAGTTGACCATGTCAAACGTCATTGCCACAGATACCACCTCCATCTTGTTCTCCCAGGTGGTACTCCATGGTCTCATTCAGCTAATCTAGACTAGCTGACAAGGTTCAATATTGTTATATACACCAAAAAAAATCCTTATCTATATAGTCCCATCTGAAATTGTATATCAGTTTTTTTTTTGGAGGGGGGTAGGTACAGACCCTCCTTGGGGTAGCTGTAGCCTATGGGGTGATTATGGAGGAGCTTTATCGGTATATAGAGGCCTTTGTGGATCATGATAGGGGCCCTTAGAGTTTTATGCTAATCCTTTTTGAATTGTATAATCTGATTTGGCTATTCTTGACCTCATTTCATCTAGTCTAGGAGGCTGGCAGGCCCGCCGACAGGGGAGGGGGGACAAAGGGGGCAACTGCCCAGGGGCCCGGGCGAATGAAGCCCGGTTATGCCGTAAAGCCCGCAAAGCATCTTTAGGTTATATCTTCATTTAACGATAAAAACCATAGTTTTTGGATTTTCTTTGCATATAGACGCTTGATACATTAAAAACGACTGAAATAATAATTTGAGTAATAATTAATATGTATTTGTTGCTTTATAGATTTAATAGATATTTGTTGTTACTTTATGGATTTAATATATATTTGTTGTTACTTTATAGATTTAATATATATTTGTTGTTACTTTATAGATTTAATATATATTTGTTGTTACTTTATAGATTTAATATATATTTGTTGTTACTTTATTGATTTAATATATATTTGTTGTTACTTTATTGATTTAATATATATTTGTTGTTACTTTATTGACTTAATATATATTTGTTGTTACTTTATTGACTTAATATATATTTGTTGTTACTTTATTGATTTAATATATATTTGTTGTTATTTTATTAACGTTTTTATGCTTATACAGTGAGGTTAAAACTGCTGCTGCTATGATTTTGTCTGGTTTATGAGCTCGTTGCTGTCCTAATTTAGGATCTTTTTTTTAATAAATTCTTGAAAATGTTAAAAGAGAGAGCGAGAGAAAGGGGAGGAAGTTTGCCCCGGGGTCCGTGCTGGCTCTCGACGTTCCTGGAGGCTGGACAAGAGGCGGAAAGATGTATGTCGTTTTTAAACTGTATAACCTAATTTGACCATTCTACACCATGTTATGCCTAATATGGGTAGTTTTGACAAGAAGTTAAGCTAAGCCTTTTTAAACTTTATAATCTGATTTGACCATTCTAGGCCTAATTATATCTAGTTTAGTCAATTTTGACAAGAACGGAGAGAAGTAAGCCTTTTTAAAATTCTTTAACTGATTTGACAATTCGTGATCTCATTACGTTTAGCATAGGTAGGTTGGACAAGTTTGTTTGTTTGTAGTTAAGCACAAAGATACACAAAGGGTTATCTGAGCTCTGCCCACTACGTGTATCGAAACCCGGTTTCTAGCGTTGTATGTCCGTAGACATACTGCTGTGCCACTGGGGGCGGTTGGACAATAGGTAGACAGAAGCAAATCTTTTTAAACTGTATTACCTTATTCGACAGTTCTTAACTTAGTTACGTCTACTAGCACAAGGCAGTTTTAATAAAATTTAAAATGGAGAGCAATGAAGCCTTAGTAAGCAGTCTAATTATTATTATTTTGTAGACTTTATGTGTAATAATAAATCTTTTTGGCTTTCCTCCAAAACTTATAATTAAAATAACGTATTTATAAACATTTTTGAAGAAATTGGAAATTTTCTCACCTGATTGTACATAAAAAGGTAATTTTTAAACCAACATGTGAACTCATCAACGAATTCCGACTTCTTAAGTAACTAAACACTATTCTTAGCTGTTCGAGTGAACAGTGTATCTTTCGAAGATGCTTAATTAACTCGAATAACTCAGCGCCCTCTGTCACACAATTAACGATTTATGTTATAGCGGAGATAGGTGGAATACGAAGACTGAATTATTCGGGTCATACGAACTGTATAAATTCTGTCTCAACTTTCGCTGCCTTAGAAAATGTTTTGTGAAATGCCATGCTGAACAGAGCAGCGAAAGTTCTTGTACACAGTATCATGAAATTTTTTCATGATACTTAAGTAGCATGTACTACAAAAAAAGTAAATGTATCGCTTTAAAATTAACTCGATTTTGTGTTTTTTTTATTGTATGAGATATTTTACTATCTGGACCTATTTGTTATTTGTTCTTTTTCACAAAAACACGATATAAGTAAACGCTGAAAAATATCCTGAAACACGGCAATTAAAGGATAACACAATAACGATAAATAACAAAGTTTCAATATTATATTTTATGTTATACGTCAGACGCCAGTCTCAACTGTGGAAAATATTATGTGTATTTTCAAAGAATAAACGAAGTTTTAAACACACACGTTATTAGTAATCACCCCTTTAAAGTAATAATGCTTCAGTCTCGTTCTATAAGCGTGTAAGAAAACTAGTGATATGAGCATGCGTGAAAGACAGTAATATAAATACTTTGTTCGAGGTTGCGCTATTGTAGTTTAGGTTTACGCTGTTTTGGATAGACTAATTCTGATTGGGTAGTTGTATTGATCTAAAATGGTAAGTATTGTTTTCTGAATGTAAGAATTTAATAGCGCCGAAAGATTGGAATGTGAGAAAATAGATTACTGTTTTTTGTATTAATATTTTAAAGATATTTCAATCATTTGCAATGAATATTTAGTGATGACAATAAAATGTAATCTATACCACGTTAATAGGTTTTTCGACAGTTAACGATTGTTCACTTTCTCTGTAGCGCGAGTGTATAAGTATTCATATTGGACAAGCTGGTGTCCAAATTGGGAACTCGTGCTGGGAACTTTACTGTCTGGAACACGGAATTTCTGAAGACGGCGAAGTTTTTGCTGATGACACCAATGACTCTTTCAGTACTTTCTTCAGCGAGACAAGTGCATCCAAACGTGTGCCACGTGCTGTTTTCGTGGATCTGGAGCCATCAGTTGTCGGTTAGTGGAAAGTAGTACAGAAACTTGCAACATCTCTAGCTATAAGTAGAACCACAACTCTGGAACTGTAGGGCGATTTTATTGGTTTAGAACGGTGGTCTTAAGTACACAAGTACAGTAAACTTTGCATATCATAAAATAATGGAAAACCCGAAAATTAACATTTTAGTATCATTTGGTAATTGTAAATTCTGTGTTCATTCTTGAACACTTCCACTAGATGTAAGTCTTGTTTAAAATTAGTGTAGTTGACTAAATATTACTGTTGTGTTAATGAAGAATCATTGAATAGAATACTTGTTGTGGTGCATAAATACAGATTCGGTCAGGACAGGCAAATACCGTAGACTCTATCATCCTGAACAACTGATCACTGGTAAAGAGGACGCAGCCAACAACTATGCTCGAGGCCATTACTCTGTGGGGAAGGAGATTGTTGATTTAGTTTTGGACAGGATTCGAAAACTTTCTGAAAATTGCCAGGGTCTTCAGGGATTCCTCTTGTTCCATAGCTTTGGTGGAGGAACTGGATCGGGATTTACTTCTCTCTTGATGGAAAGGCTCTCTGTCGATTACGGGAAGAAGTCTAAGCTGGAGTTCTCTGTATACCCAGCTCCCCAGGTAACTTCTTTCACACTTTTTTGTTACTTGTAAGCACTTTTATTCCCTGACCTCTCTTGGGATAACAAAATAAATGTTTAAAATGGAGGGAAAGGTTTTACACAAATCTCTCGTAGGTTTCGACGGCAGTTGTGGAACCTTACAATGCAATTCTAACGACGCATACGACTCTCGAGCACTCGGACTGTGCCTTCATGGTTGATAACGAAGCCATTTATGACATCTGTCGAAGAAATCTGGACATCGGAAGACCATCTTACAGTAACCTAAACCGGTTGATAAGCCAGATCGTCTCTTCCATAACGGCTTCTCTTAGATTTGATGGCGCTTTGAACGTGGACCTGAACGAATTTCAGACTAACCTTGTACCTTACCCTCGGTAAGAAAATCTAATTTTATTATTAAATGTTAATACTCAAGATCTGTAACATTAGTTGTTTTATATTATACAAATATAGTTTTATAAACTTAATCTCCACAATGGCGTGTAGCTGTAAACAGGAAATTAAATCTTAAAACAACAACAAAAACTGCAGTCTTTGTAAGAATTATTGTCCAGTAAGCACTAAGTTTTATAAGAACACCAACTATTAAATTAAGTCTACAAATAACGTGAATGTTCTATGAACTTTAGATTTTGGGATAATTAGCTTCAATTAATCTTAAGTTTTTCTTGGATTATGACCTGAACTTTTTATTGCGACTCATTTCTGATCTATATTCCATAGAATCCACTTTCCACTTGTAACTTATGCTCCAATAATATCTGCTGAAAAGGCCTACCATGAACAGCTATCTGTTTCGGAAATCACCAACTCGTGTTTCGAACCTATAAACCAAATGGTGAAGTGCGACCCTCGTCACGGAAAGTATATGGCCTGTTGCATGTTGTATAGGGGTGATGTGGTGCCCAAGGATGTGAATGCAGCCATCGCTGCCATAAAGTCAAAGAGAACGATACAATTTGTAGACTGGTGTCCAACGGGATTCAAGGTGACTTAACTCTTTGTTTAATTAATATAAACACAGCTGTTGAGTTCTTACTCCTAATACTAATGTCGTGGCGTTAAAAACAATCTTGTATTTTAATAAACCTACACAATACTTTAAATGCTAAGCTCTTCTACATATTCCTTAACTATTGTAAACTACTAAACTATGTCTGAAGTTCTTGTTAAGCCCTAGTAGTGTACGAAAGGCCTCGTCGGCACCAAATGTGATTAGAGGTAGTGTAATTTAACATTCAGTTAACTTAAAATCACTAAAGATTTCTCATTTCCAAATAAAATACTATTAATATTTAATAATGCAAATATTTGTTTTACGGTTTAAGCATTTCTTTATTCCTCTACTTCTCGCAGGTGGGCATCAACTACCAACCCCCCACGGTCGTGCCGGGGGGAGATCTAGCTAAAGTCCAGCGTGCCGTCTGCATGCTCTCCAACACGACTGCTATCGCCGAGGCGTGGGCTCGCCTCGACCACAAGTTCGACCTTATGTATGCTAAAAGAGCCTTCGTTCACTGGTACGTAGGAGAGGGGATGGAGGAAGGGGAATTTTCGGAAGCTCGGGAGGATATGGCTGCTTTGGAGAAAGATTACGAAGAAGTCGGTATAGATTCAAGCGAAGATGCAGATGAAACTGAAGATTTTTGAGTGTTTTGATTCTACTTTCTGTTGTATTGATGTTTCGTGTTTGAGTCTTTGTACCAAGTTCTTTTAAATTAAAATACAGAAATTCTTTAAAATGTAGCCGATTAAAATTTGCATGTTTTTTGAGAATTTTTTATTTTAAGAATGAAGATATACTTACAAGTTGCTTGATCAGATCTTTTCACACAATGTACTTAAACTCGTAAATATCATAACTAAAACATCGTAACCCTCTTAATAACCAGGAAAGAGGGGGGGGGGTGTACCTCGGTGTACTTCTTGCATGATAACGTTCTTGAACTACCGGTCTCCATGCTAAGGACGTATTGAAGTTGTATCTTGTAAACCTTCTCCGGTTTCACCTCGTTACATAGAAGTATGTAAGCTGTTATTAGAAAGTAACTATCCAACCTCTCTATAAATAAAACATCAGTTTTGTGCTAATAGGGACACACACTTGCAGACATACAGCCGGAGTTTTTCAACCGAAGCTACAGATCTGAAGACCTAAATTTAACGTTATACACAGTGTTGATAGACTGATATGTTAACTTCGTAGCGAACTCTAGTGGCTGCTTTCTTGTCCAAAATTGAAGAAGAACGGGCTGATAATTCCTTGCATCGTGACAAATTTCTTACACTTTCCAGTAGTTGTAAAACCATAAAGTATCTTCTCCCATCATAAAGTTAGAAACTGTCTATTCAACTTCCACTAATTAAATACGAAGTTGTTGTTGAATAACGACTTAAATGAAAAACTTTCTATTTGACTTTTTGTTCTTATTTAAATTTCGCACTCCACCTCCCACCAAAGTATCAACAGCCTCAAAGTGAGGAGCATTATATTTTTTCTCTCACTCACTACGCCACGCTTAGCTCTCAGCCTAGTAGATGTTTATATCGGTAATTATGTACTGAAATATGTCCTAAATACTTTTTTTTTTCTGCATGATTAGTTATTCCGAAGAAACTAACTGTAATACCGCTTTAACAGGTACATTAAGTCATTGTAATCTCTTGCCATCAAGTATTTGTATCGCTTACAGTAAGCTATTACGTCTCGCTGTACTACTGCTGTATTCTTAGTATAGGAATCGGCCTCGTGCGGCTGTTGTAATAAGTTATGCTTATTTTTTGTAATGTGTTATAAATGCGAGATCCAGTCCATATAACAATTAATTTATTTATTTCTTATTTTCCGAGACGTTTCCACATTCACTTGTCAGCTTAATTTGATTCTTTTCAACATAAACTCTGTAACTAAAGTTAGGCCTAACTTCAAATATAACTCGAGACGAACTGCGAGATGTATACTTTATTCAGCTTTGTTCGATAATCAGCAACTGAATAGATGTGATAGTTATACTGTTGCGTGAGCAAGGTCACGTGACTAGTGTCACGCGCCCTGCTTTCTGGAAATATCTTGTACCTTCGTGAATTGTCGGGAGATTACTAGATATAGGGTAGTCTGGTATATATAAGAGGGTGACAACGTGACGGGAATAGTGTGTGTGTAGGTAGTGAGTAATTGAACTGCAGTCAGGAAGTATTGTTGAAGTTAACGTTCGTTGTTTAAACGTTTGTAAAAGAGCGACTGTTGAAAATAAGTGTATCGGTAAAGTTATATTCAGAAAGAATAAACCAGTTTTATTAAGTAAGGACTTGTGTCGCTAAAGTTTCGTCGAAACGAAGTTACGGAAAATCAATTAACAAACGGAGACGTAACAATACTAATATTTCCCATTATTTCTCCATGTCCAAATAGAAACGGTTTACTACACACACACGATGTATCATATATTCTATCTTTATTTTTCACTTAGAAAAATTTACATTTTTTAACGTGGCACACATTTTATTAGAAACAAAGGTAGCACGTTTGTGATAAGAGAAGTGATGTTTTCACCTTAATATTCATTACACTACGATTAATATGAATCCTAACTTTAAATCTTTATACAAACAATTTATAAAACGGCTCCAGTGTTTATGCCAATCACCTGACTAGAGAACTAAACTCTACCTGCTGCTGCTACGTTTTTACAAAGTATAAGCAATTCCTCATTTTAACACACAAGTTACAAGATCACTAACTAAAAAACACATGACCCAGGTTGTATCTTTCATGTAATGTGCTCAACTCCTCCGAACTAGAAACATAGAACTGTTACAAGGTAAGGCAAATCGTAGTTGTTTTACTCTGATTTCTCTTCTGACTCGCATCACAATGTACGATTAACAATGCAATTCAAAAGAAAGGAACAACACATTTTACATTAATAACATCGTTCCTGTTTTTGTTGAACTGTATCCTACTCATTCTGAGGAAATAGCCGTTCCTCTTATTATCAAAGATTTCCGAATACTTAAAAAAATAAAACTTACACGGAGAGAAAAAAAATGGTCTCAAACTGAAAAAAAATCAGAACAAGTCTTTTATTTTATATGGAAAACTTTGTCCTTTTCATCTTCAAGTAAGAGTTCCCCTACTTTTCATATTGGGTAACACAAATATGCTAATAAAAAGATGAACATAAGCTTGTCCCCTAGTTTACAGCTGCAGATAACCTTAATTAAATAGTTGTTAATTTGGTGATAGCTGTCTTACACTGTACCCAAAGATGAAGACTTTAAAACTGTATCTTTTTAACTAGAAGTTAAATATAAGATTGTTGTACTTAAAAGAGAAGAACTACATATATAGATAGATAGCTAAACAATCTACGACCACAACAGATATCAATGATATAGAATGTGTGACTATATTAAAATCGGTCAATTTTTAGCACTGTAGTTCGGTTTTCCAATTATCTACGACAATGATATTAAATGTATACTGTTGTAGTTTTGTTTAATTTCATTCCCGGGATATATAACTGTTAGTAATAAAGGAAGAAATAACCTTTGTATAACTGTTTATAAAACCAGTCTTGTGTAAAACTAGTCTTAAAATGTATCAGATGATCAACTAATACTGGTTTAGTTGATCACCTGATACATTTTAAAACTAGTTCTACACAAGACTTGTTTTATAAACAGCTGAACCAGTATTAGTTGATCACCTGATACATTTTAAAACTAGTTATAGACAAGACTGGTTTTATAAACAGCTGACACCAGTATTAGTTGATCACCTGATAGATTTTAAAACTAGTTAGACAAGACTGGTTTTATAAACAGCTGAACCAGTATTAGTTGATCACCTGATACATTTTAAAACTAGTTATACACAAGACTTGTTTTATAAACAGCTGAACCAGTATTAGTTGATCACCTGATAGATTTTAAAACTAGTTAGACAAGACTGGTTTTATAAACAGCTGAAACAGTCTTGTGTAAAACTAGTTATAGACAAGACTGGTTTTATAAACAGCTGACACCAGTATTAGTTGATCACCTGATACATTTTAAAACTAGTTCTACACAAGACTTGTTTTATAAACAGCTGAACCAGTATTAGTTGATCATCTGATACATTTTAAGACTAGTTTTACACAAGACTGGTTTTATAAACAGCTGATACTGGTATCAGCTGTTTATAAAACCAGTCTTGTCTATAACTAGTTTTAAAATGTATCAGGTGATCAACTAATACTGGTATCAGCTGTTTATAAAACCAGTCTTGTCTATAACTAGTTTTAAAATGTATCAGGTGATCAATTAATACTGGTGTCAGCTGTTTATAAAACCAGTCTTGTGTAAAACTAGTTTTAAAATGAATGAACCTTAGTACATCTGTTACGTCCACACCTAGAAGATATGTACCAGGTAGATCTTTACAAGTAGATATACAGCTTATTTTGTGAAAATTGACAGCTCTAGCTCAATATCACTGTTCAGGAGAAGTAGAATCAATGATCGGGTAAGTCCAAGCTTGTACACTACCGAGAGCTGGCCTTGGCACTTGTTTCCACTACAGAATGGCATCATTTACCTTCCATCCCACACGGTCAATTGTCCATTGAAAAACAGTAAGTTCTGAGTGGGAAAAGGAAGCTCTAATTCCACACCAGGCCGGGTCGGTGGGAACACAAAGTTTTTACCATCTGGACAAACCTTTACTTCCTTTAGAAACAAAGTAATATGAATATCAAGGACTTATACAAACAAAGAACATAATTATACTACTGGCCTATATAACAATCATGTAAATAAAACCAAGCAATGTTAGCACTAGTCTTAACTAGCCTACTTAACAATAATCTAAACAAAACAAAGTTAGCACCAGTCTTAAATAGCCTACTTAACAATAATCTAAACAAAACAAAGTTAGCACCAGTCTTAAATAGCCTACTTAACAATAATCTAAACAAAACAAAGTTAGCACCAGTCTTAAATAGCCTACTTAACAATAATCTAAATAACACCAAGCAAAGCTGCACTAGCCTTAGGTTAAAATTCAGTGTTACTATCCCCTATGCTCATTCTTGTAATGATATTAATTTGTCCATCCATTCTATCATATTAACTCCATTTATCATTACTTTAATATCCAGTCAACCATATAACTACATTTAATTATCATTTATATTCATTCAACCATATAACTACATTTAATTATCATTTATATTCATTCAACCATATAAGTACATTTAATTATCATTTATATTCATTCAACCATATCAATACACTCTTAATCTCCATCCATCCAACTAAACCACAGGTTTATTTCACCTTCTACACTTTATGTGAACTTCCATTTGTAAATATACATGACTTTCCGTAAACTATATAACACTTAATCTCCATCCATCCAACTAAACCACAGGTTTATTTCACCTTCTACACTTTATGTGAACTTCCATTTGTAAATATACTTGACTTTCCGTAAACTATATAACACTTAATTTCCATCCATCCAACTAAACCACAGGTTTATTTCACCTTCTATACTTTATGTGAACTTCCATTCGTAAATGTACTTGACTTTCCGTAAACTATATAACACTTAATCTCCATCCATCCAACTAAACCACAGGTTTATTTCACCTTCTACACTTTATGTGAACTTCCATTTGTAAATATACTTGACTTTCCGTAAGCTATATAACACTTAATCTCCATCCATCCAACTAAACCACAAGTTTATTTCACCTTCTATACTTCATGTGAACTTCCATTCATAAATATACTTGACTTTGTAAACTATATAACACTTAATTTCCAATCTCCATCCATGCAACTAAACCACAGGTTTATTTCACCTTCTGTACTTTATGTGAACTTCCATTTGTAAATATACTTGACTTTCCATAAGCTATATATTTGTGTGCCTGATTATATCACTTACAGTTGCACTCAGCAAGACACAGAAAATACTTAATAATACAGTTGTTTGTGTGTAAAAACCTTCCCCACCTGATAGTTAGATATAAACTCCAACAACCTAAGGCACAGTTTGCGGCTGGAACGAGTCAGGTTCTTGAGGCTAGATAAACAGTCAACAACATGTTAATATCAACCATACAAAAGAGGAAACAATGGTAAGAGTAGCAATGATTTTTTTTTCTCTGTTTGCCTCATGCTTAATATATACATTCATTTGGAACTATCTTGTTGTTTACACTTTGTGTATGTAACTATCTTGTTGTTTACACTTTGTGTATGTAACTATCTTGTTGTTTACACTTTGTGTATGTAACTATCTTGTTGTTTACAGTTTGTGTATGTAACTATCTTGTTGTTTACAGTTTGTGTATGAACCTATGCTGTTGTTTACAGTTTGTGTATGCACCTATGCTGTAGTTTACAGTTTGTGTATGTAACTATGCTGTTGTTTACAGTTTGTGTATGCACCTATGCCGTTGTTTACAGTTTGTGTATGTAACTATGATGTAGTTTACAGTTTGTGTATGTAGCTATGCTGTAGTTTACAGTTTGTGTATGTAACTATGCTGTAGTTTACAGTTTGTGTATGCACCTATGCTGTTGTTTACAGTTTGTGTATGTAACTATGCTGTTGTTTACAGTTTGTATATGCACCTATGCTGTTGTTTACAGTATGTATATGCACCTATGCTGTTGTTTACAGTTTGTATATGCACCTATGCTGTTGTTTACAGTTTGTATATGCACCTATGCTGTTGTTTACAGTTTGTATATGCACCTATGCTGTTGTTTACAGTTCAAATATGTAACTACACTGTTGTTTATATAGTTCAGTTATCTAACTACATTGTTTAGACCAGTGGTTCGCAACCTTTTTCCAAGGACCAGCTAGTTCCGATCCCTAAATTTTATAGGCTGCTTTATATAATACTAACTTCCCATGGTAAAACAATGTACTTCAATAGCTATATTGTAAAACACAATTACTTTTCCAACCATCTTGCAAACGGCTGAAATTTCCAGCAGTTGGAAGCTACTGGTTTAGAGAGTTCATGTCTCAACCTAAAATTCTTACCTCTGTGGTATTATAAGTTGTTTTGCTGATTTATACAGTTTGGTTCTAGACTTATGTTGCTTACCTCTGTGGATTACACAGCCCATGCTTCACTATCTTATGGCAGACATCTTGATTTAATCTTCCATCAAACAAGGGAATTCCAAAGCTACAATCAAGTATGACCCAATCTTTCTCTTGGAATTGGTCCTCTTTCCTAGTAGTTTCATCTTCGGCATCTTTTTGTGGGTCATCAGTTGTATTCGAAGAGTAGATGTTGTCTGAACTACAAGAAACTGAATCTACAACATCAAGTCTCTCCAGCTCAGATACCAGGAGCTCTTCAGAATCCTTGCTCGTGATTCCGTTGACCGGTAGGGTTGAGATAGAACTTGCTTCTGGCTGGTAAATGTTTGTAGAAAAAACCTCTGAAGAGTTCCCACACAAGTTGAGGAACGTAGAGGAGCTATCAGCAATTAGAGTTTGGCTAACAGAGCTGGTTAATCTCATCATCGTAATGTAGCCACAGCCATGCTTCAAATCTATTTCCTGGGCAAGTAGTCTGATGGTGTTATGATGCTCCATGTGGTCACTTGAGAACTTTCCTATAGACCAGGTATATACAACACATGAATTTACCTGTACAAATGTGGGTAAGTAATATCATTCTAAGTTAATTAATTACCAAAATTTGGATCAAGTCCACTTCATGAATATAGAAAATTATAACATTTGGATCAGATCCATCCCATGAATGTACAAAACTATAACATTTGGATTAAATACTCCCTCCTGAATTTTGAAAACTGTAATATTTGGGTCAAATCCACCATATGTATATACAAAAGTATAACATTTAGATTAAATCCTCCCTCTGAATTTAGAAAACTATAACATTTGGATCAAATCCATCCCATAATTATACAAAACTATAATATTTGGATTGAAAAAGAATTGTTAATAAGATTAATTGTCAGATAACTAAGAAATACATAACATTTGATTTTTGAAAAACAAAAATAAAAAGTCCACCAGCAAGATTTATGGTATGGATAATTCACTAAAAAAAGATAAAAATTTTATATTCTGATCATCTGTTTTATTTTACATGACACTTTATACCAGCCACACAGCACTAATCTGATCTACTGTGAAAACCTTGTGTTTAGGTTGCTACAGTAGATCAGATTATTGTATGTGTTTAGGTTTTCACAGTAGATCAGATTATTGTATGTGTTTAGGTTTTCACAGTAGATCAGATTATTGTATGTGTTTACAATAATCTGATCTACTGTAGCAATCTTAACATATACAAAAATCTGAGCCACTGTAGTAATCTTAACACACAAACTAATCTGGCCCACTACAACAATCTAAACATTATCACTACATTAACCCCAAAAAATAACTAGAAAAGTGTACATATAAGACACTATCACTACATTAACCCAACAAAACTACCTAGAAAAGTGTACATATAAAACACTATCACTACATTAACCCAACAAAACTACCTAGAAAAGTGTACATATAAAACACTATCACTACATTAACCCAACAAAACTACCTAGAAAAGTGTACATATAAAACACTATCACTACATTAACCCAACAAAACTACCTAGAAAAGTGTACATATAAAACACTATAACTACATTAACCCAACAAAACTACCTAGAAAAGTGTATATATAAAACACTATCACTACATTAACCCAACAAAACTACCTAGAAAAGTGTACATATAAAAGAACATCCATTAAATCAGTAAACCCACCTGGAGAGTTGGTATGTTCAATATCAGAATCAAAGGGGAATGAAACATAAGAAAATTCACCTCTGGTCCCTTGTGCCTAGTTAGAAAACAAAATAACTATGAGGTACATTTCTCAGAAATAGATATGACTTGTTAATAGTTTCCTCATTAAGTTCGTACTTAGTATAAATCACCAATGGTTGACTTTACACACCTATAAGGAATTAATTAACCTCACATTATTCATAACCTCAAATAAAGAAATAAAAATTTGTATAATATACAAGTGTTATCTCGAAAAATATGTACGTACTGTGAAGTACGGTATAAATAGAATTAAAATTATATTAATGAGTTATTAATAACGTACCTGAATTAACACAGCAGAATGATAAAGAGCATCATTCAGTGTTGTTAGGGCATTAGAAGTTGGAACAGTTCCAGGGTCATGACCCCAAGTGGTCACTAATATCTTGTCATAAGCCTGAACAGGAAGTTAAAAACAACTTACACACTGGTTTCAGTTTTTTCAAGATGAAGCATAAAATTTAGAAAAACGTAATATGCAAGTTCCTAATTAACTGTATCAAACAAAGTAAATGTGTTTAAACTTAAATGCTACATTACTATGATTAGACCACCACATTCTTGTAACACTGGAAGTGGGTGTGTTATATTTTAAAACAGTTGCAACGTGAAAAAAACTCTTTTGGTTAATTATCTGATTAAATAATGATAACCAATACACTCTGAAAGATCTACTGGTCAGTAGCTGATCAATGAGGTAAATAAATAGTGATCCTTTGGTCAGTAAAGTAACTAACATTGAGTTAACTACAATATACATTTTACATTAAGAATCTACCGGGTGAAAACTGGTTATCCTGTGAGTTAAGTAAAATACACATTTGACATTAAGAATCTACCAGGTGAAAACTGGTTATCCTGTGAGTTAAGTAAAATACACATTTTACATTAAGAATCTACCGGGTGAAAACTGGTTATCCTGTGAGTTAACTACAATACACATTTTACATTAAGAATCTACCGGGTGAAAACTGGTTATCCTGTGAGTTAAGTAAAATACACATTTTACATTAAGAATCTACCGGGTGAAAACTGGTTATCCTGTGAGTTAAGTAAAATACACATTTGACATTAAGAATCTACCAGGTGAAAACTGGTTATCCTGTGAGTTAAGTAAAATACACATTTGACATTAAGAATCTACCGGGTGAAAACTGGTTATCCTGTGAGTTAACTACAATATACATTTTACATTAAGAATCTTCTGGGTGAAAACTGGTTATCCTGTGAAATGATAAACAGTAAGATCAGCAGCTGATTGTCAGATCAAATAAGTATAGATCTGTTGAACAGCAGTATGATCATCATGTTAAAGAATGATAATAATAGCTACTACTGGTTAGTAAGTCAAACAAAATTAAACAATTCATTGTGAAAAATGTACTTAATCAGGAAATAAACCTCAAATACTCTAAGAAGCAACTTCTATACAAAACCGACCTGGAAAACTCTAGGAAGGACCCTTAACCTTGTACCCTTCACAAGAAGCATGGTTGGTGGTCCACTTTTGGTTAGGGTGTAGACGAAAAGTTGGAACCAAACAGAGCTGACCTGAACCCAAAACAAAGGATTAAAAAAATCTTTGAGTTCTGTTTGAGCTTCCTAGTATGGCTTAATTGACTTTTTCATAAAACAACACAAGAGCAATAAAAGTTTCAAACACATATTTTATAAACAAAGAAATCATCAAGGATTATACAGTTCACTAAGTGTATGCTGGACAGTAATCAAAACAACTTTTGTCTGTCAGTAGAAGAATGTGTTAATAACACGCTGTGTCTGAATGTAACGTGTCCTTGTAGATAACAGTTAGTCATCCATATTATGCAATTAGCTGATAACAAAATACACACATACAAGTCGTTCATGATGCAATTAGCTGATGACAAAATACAGGTTTATAAATGGGTAGAAAATAAAAAAATCTATTACATACATCAAAAACAGCTTAAAAAAAAAAAAAGAGATAAATATAGGTTTACAAACAGTTAGAAAATAAATATCTATTACATACATCGAAACCTGTCTAAGAAAAAAGATAAATACAGGTTTACAAACAGTTAGAAAATAAATATCTATTACATACATTGAAACCTGTCTAAGAAAACAGATAAATACAGGTATACAAACAGTTAGAAAATAAATATCTATTACATACATTGAAACTAGCCTGTGATCAAAAGATTACACAACTTTACAAGTGTAATATTGCTTTGTTGTTTCAAGGTGTTAAAGGCTGCTAAACTTTACATATGAAACAATGTCAATTTGGCATGTAAACATCAGTTAATAAAAGTTTGGAGATGGCTTGAATGGGTAATGAAGAAAACTTTATTATAAAGTACAATGTTTCAATAATATTATGTCATCATCGGGTACAAGTAGTTTACATAGACACAGGAATATATATACAGTATGGAACAAAGAGGTCACATGACCAGAAATTGCTTTACAGCTTAGTAAAGTATCTTGGTATCCTGGGGTGTTGGTTTGATAAATTAAGATAGCTTCCTTTATTTTGTGTTTGTTGATGTTTGGTTCTTTGTTTAAAATTACAGTTTTGTACAGATATATTGTTGTTGTTTTTTAAGTTACAATGGTGGTAAACATGGGAGGTTTTTTTTTATTATGTTCAGGGAAATTGGACAGTTATATCTCATTATTTTATAAATAACGTTGATATTTTGTAATGATTTTAGTTTAAGGCTAGTTTTTTGAGTGAATTTGAAGTGAACAGAAATTTTATGTTTAATGAAAAGTTTTCTTCAAGTGTTGATTATTTTTGAAATGATTTCAGTGATAAATGGTAAACTGCAGTGTAATGTTGTGTTCTCATCTGGTGAATTAGCATCAATTTTGTGTTTCGAGTTTTGAAGTTTTTGTTCTGGTGGTTGTGTGGAAATGTTTTGATGTGAATGAAGGAATGCTTTATAAAGTCAATTTTTTCATCTATGTACTCAGTTGAGCAAAGTCTTGAAGTTGTATTTATAAGGTTTTTTAGTATATTGATTTTTTGGGGGGGGGGTTCTTGGGTGGAATTTCAGGGTATGTCAAGGCCTATGTGAGCGATTTTCAGGGAATTTTGGTTTTGAACTGTTTGACAGCCAGTAACAGATATCCTTGTATTCAAAATTAATAGTCTTTTTTTGTAATTTTTATCTTAAAAAAGAGCACTTTAAGAGAATTGACAGGAATTCTTATTCTGCTACCTGTTAAAACATATTTCTTAATTAAACAAGTATTCTATCATCTTTTCATTTAATAGGAACATTTAAAAACAATGAATTTTAGTAAGCTGTACTTTATAAAATCTAAAGAAAGTAAAAACCATGGTAATTTCCTTACCTCAGGAATGGCAGGACCTAGATGAGGAGGAATACAGCTTGTTACGGGTCGAATCTCATTGCTCAGTGGGGCCATTGAAACTAACAACCTAGAATACATTGAGAACAACAGTTTAACTAGAAAGGAAAAAAAAACAGGTTATTGAAATTTAAGTAATTAAAAAAAATTGACATTTATATTTTTCATAATAAACAGTCATTCATGTCTCAAATAATCCTCCTTCTTCAAGGTATGCAAATATAATGTTGTTCTATTAGTTCAATTAGAAAAAAAATACCAAATTTGTGACAAATCTAATACTTAAAAACAATATTTCTCATTCAAAATCTATTCTACCTGTATTATATTCTACAGTCATCACAAAAAAACAAGTACCTATGAATGCCTCGTTTCTCACTGAATGTGATTGTTTTGATGTAAAGGTTAGTGATATTGTTAATTGTTCTTAACCTTGATGTAAAGGTTAGTGATATTGTTTATTGTTGCTACCTTCATGTAAAGGTTAGTGATATCGTTTATTGTTCTTAACCTTGATGTAAAGGTTAGTGATATTGTTTATTGTTGCTAACCTTGATGTAAAGGTTAGTGATATTGTTTATTGTTGCTAACCTTGATGTAAAGGTTAGTGATATTGTTTATTGTTGCTAACCTTGATGTAAAGGTTAGTGATATTGTTTATTGTTGCTACCTTGATGTAAAGGTTAGTGATATTGTTTATTGTTGCTAACCTTGATGTAAAGGTTAGTGATATTGTTTATTGTTGCTACCTTGATGTAAAGGTTAGTGATATTGTTTATTGTTGCTACCTTGATGTAAAGGTTAGTGATATTGTTTATTGTTGCTACCTTGATGTAAAGGTTAGTGATATTGTTTATTGTTGCTAACCTTGATGTAAAGGTTAGTGATATTGTTTATTGTTCTTAACCTTGATGTAAAGGTTAGTGATATTGTTTATTGTTCTTAACTTTGATGTAAAGGTTAGTGATATTGTTTATTGTTGCTAACCTTGATGTAAAGGTTAGTGATATTGTTTATTGTTGCTAAACTTTATGTAAAGGTTAGTGATATTGTTTATTGTTTCTCATCTTAGGCTTCAAATGGTGCTGAAACAATTAGTTCTGTTTAGTCATGTGTATAACAATACATAGCATTTTGACCAATAACATAATTTATGTTTTAATGTCATTCAAGATAGTTCTTTCAGGCAAACAGATACTTAGAGAATTCTACTTCCTAGACTTGTTCAAAAGAAGTCCTAACTAAGCAAGGAATGATAAAATTTCTCTCATTTTAGTTCACGTCTTATTAAGATAATATACAGACAATTATCACACTGAATGAATCATTATATCCCTCACGCATAATTCTTGTTCAATAACCGGCCACACGTCTCCAGATCAAGGGTTTGCAGGCTTTCACAGCGAATAAGATCTAAGCCAAGGCCACTTGTACTTCCACTGGAGTTACTCGTGATGTCATCTTGTTCACCACCTGCTGAACATACCAATCCTTGGTTATAGCGAAGGAACAGAATTGTGTTACGTAACGTAAGAGCATGGTCAAAATATCTCCGAGCCTCTCCTTCACCAACATCAGCAACCTAGGAAGAAAAAAAATTCACAAAGTTTATAGTCATATCATGATTTTAGTTCTTGCTAAGTAGCCATACTAAAGAGATCCTGTTTACATTTAAAGAATTACTACTACTACACTCGTACAAATATTCGACTGCCTTGCAAAAGGAAAATACTAATGATATTAAAATAATTCAATAAATAAGGGTACTAGATGGTTAAACAGATTAAATAATATTTTACTTAAACATTAGTATCACCCTAACCCACCCTTATGTTAGATATCAGCATATCGAGCATCTGGATGGGCAACGAGAGCTTACTTAATCGAAACGATCAGTGGTGGTTATGATATATAAACAGTTCACTGCTTCAAGGTCCTCTACCTGTTGTAATCAACTCACCTTTTCTAGCTCAGCAATAAAACTATCTAAAGACTCATCTGCAAGTTTCCCAACTTCGAACATGGTCACAGCATGGCTCTTCAAACCCTAGAACACAACAAAATTTAACATCAACCAAGTATGCTGGTACACAGACAACTACATACATTAATAACAGTTTTCTATATACTTCATAAAGCTTTTTATAACTGAAAACTAATTACGTAGAAAAGTCAAAGAGAAGTGCTGATCAGAACATTGAATGGAACACAGTGTTAAAGTGGTGTGTATTGCATTGAACTAACTACAACACAATGATTAATTAGTGTGCAAGTGCTTCTTGTGTAAATTAGTTTTATAAGGCAGAAAATGAACAACATTAAAATCTTATCAACATCTAAATTTCTAGCTTCATTTCATCAATGTTTCATGTCTACAGGATAAATATCACGCTCTGCTATATAGTTCTTACCAAATTAAAGACATTTTCTAGATACTGGCTGAAACAAGTAATAAATGTTTCACAATACTTACAACAGATAAATTTCCCATCATAAGGAAGGCAGTCAAGGTGGAGTCAAAAAGGAACCCAATTCGCTTGGAATGTGTCGTGGCAGACAATAAGGTGGAAACTAAAGCACGAGAGAGACTGTTTGTATTATACGAGTCTTGAGTTATCTGCAATTAAATATGAGTAAGTAAACAAAATCCATTTGAACGATTATATGGGAATAAACTATGAAATATTATGTTTTAATGATTACGAACAATACTTAAATCCCATTAATATAGACAGCATAAACTAAAAACACAAGAACAATACAAAGCAGCATATTTAATGCCTGCTTTTTACAATGTAACTATGAAATTTACCAGAAACTTAAGATGTCATCTAATTACACACTTTTCTTGCCATCATCTCCGAGCGTTACAAAGTAATACCTTGACATTATAATACACTTGACAATACAGGGTTGGTGCAAAGTGTTGATCTAGTTCGTCACTGTGTGTTACAAGTTGTAAAACAATTCTGATATTTTCAGCTGGAGTGACACCGTACACTACAAGTTAAAACAATTCTGATATTTTCAGCTGGAGTGACACCGTACACTACAAGTTAAAACAATTCTGATATATTCAGCAGGAGTGACACTGTGTG
>NW_013668618.1:56151-57791 GCF_000517525.1 Limulus polyphemus | reverse complement strand
ACACTTGGATACTAGGTGTTAATGTGTTTTTGTTATGATCACACTTGGATACTAGGTGTTAATGTGTTTTTGTTATGATCACACTTGGATACTAGGTGTTAATGTGTTTTTGTTATGATCACACTTGGATTCTAGGTGTTAATGTGTTTTTGTTATGATCACACTTGGATACTAGGTGTTAATGTGTTTTTGTTATGATCACACATATTATCACATGCTTGTGTTATGATCACGAGATGATGTGTTAACATGTTTTTGCCATGATCATATTTGGATATTCAATGTTAATGGTTTGCACTAATTTCATATATAAACTTTTAATTAGAGAAACAGATAACAAATGAAACTGTAGAGCACTAACCGACTCGTTTAACTAACGCTGTTTATCATAAACACGTCTTTATATTTCTCTATAGGATACGTACATTAGAATAAAACTACAGTTTCAGGAAAAACAAGTATCCAAACTAGCCAATTAAAATACAAGTTCCAAGAAAATATAATCCTGAGGATACAATCAGAGGATGAATTAATTAGCTAGATGCCAAATAACTAAAACTTTTGAGGATATAACTAATATTTATTGCAATTTAATGTAGAAACATATAAAAATCTGGTTTCAACAACAACAACAGCTAGTAACTTCTAAAGTGAGAAATAAATAATGCTAAATTCACCTTTGAAGTTTAGCTGAACCGTTGTTCTTCCATGACAAATGATAAAAGTTTGGCTCGAGCTCTTGAGTTTTCTTACGAGCAAATCCTAATCGACAATACATGGAAACTGCATTCTGGAAAACAGATTTCAAAACATACATTATAATTTACAGAAACAGACATGTTAGAATACTATATTCAAATACAGAGTAGTAACTTTATACAAACACACCTAGATGAAGACAATGTCACATGGCATAATGATGTAAATAAGGTTTCAACAACACAATCTAAGAAATGGCCCTAACTTCTTCTCACTCACAGTAATGACTAATTTTTTATAAAACTTTTTATAGTTCAAAAAGATTTTTTGGACCTGAGGAATTTTCTAAGTGTTTATTTTCACCACATGGGTTATTAGCTGTGTAGAGCAAAAACTAAAATTTTTAAAGTGTAAGTCCAAGAACATTATACAAGTACAATTCTTATATAACTCTAATACCAAAGCATACAATTTAGAAACTAAACTACCTTAGTCATATCTAACTTTACTCAAACTTTCAATAAGTCAGTGTTGGAGTTAGAAAATTAACCATAAACATCACAGTCTTTACAAACACAAAGTTAGTTTGAAATATATAAAGATATTACTAACCTTAACTTGTTGTAAATCAATCTGTAAAACACTAGCTAACTGTAAAAAGAAAAACAACATTATTTCATGCTAATGTTAACATTCAGTTCTAAGTTCTTTTCATTTTATATTTAAAATAAAGAGATACCAACAAAAATTTATATCTGATTATCATTATATGGAACTTGGTAATAGTTACATCAGGATTTTGTGATCAACATACATAATATATATAATGGTTACCAACAATAGAACAGATCAACATGCATAACATATAATAGTTACCAACAATAGAACAGATCAACATACATAACATATAATGGTTATCAACAATAGAACAGATCAGCATA
>NW_013668618.1:54192-55277 GCF_000517525.1 Limulus polyphemus | reverse complement strand
AACAGATCAACATACATAATATGTTGATCTGTTTTATTGTTGGTAACTATTATATGTTATGTATATTGATCTGTTGTATTGTTGGTAACTGTTATGTATGTTGATCTGTTGTATTGTTGGTAACTGTTATGTATGTTGATCTGTTTTATTGTTGGTAACTATTATATGTTATGTATGTTGATCTGTTCTATTGTTGGTAACTATTATATGTTATGTATATTGATCTGTTCTATTGGTGGTAACTGTTATATGTTATGCATGTTGATCTGTTGTATTGTTGGTAACTGTTATGTATGTTGATCTGTTGTATTGTTGGTAACTCATAACAGTTACCAACAATACAACAGATCAACATACATAACAGTTACCAACAATACAACAGATCAACATACATAACAGTTACCAACAATACAACAGATCAACATGCATAACATATAACAATTACCAACAATACAACAGATATAACATATAATGGTTACTAACAAAACATCAGATTAACATCTATAACATACAATGGTAACCAAGTTAACATATTATTGTTATTAAGAACATTGCATCATACTAAAAACAGACACACAATAATCTAAACATACCTCAGCAACAGATGTGTGTTCATCAATGGATACAAAGATCTTGTACAACAAAGTCTCAAAATAATCTCCCATTACTCTGTTCATTACAAAACCTTCCAAAGGTGGAACTATCAGAAAAATAAATATATATATATATAAGGAAAGTGTCCCTAATTTAAAAGTATTGTTAAGTTTATCAATACTTCAAAATCAATCACAACTATTTCCCTAATAAAACAAATTACATTTCATGTCCATATAAGTACATTTATAAATCTACTACACAATGTTAAATGATTACTTAATTTTCTTTTCTAAGCATACTGGACACAATTAAACATGATTTTATTAAAAAAAACTATATTTACACAAAGTAACCGTACTTTATTACTTACCAGTTATGTAATCTTCATCTTCGACAGGTACATCAAGGTAAACTAATCCTTTGAGGTAAAGAGCTAAATGGGAAACGAGGGAAAATTATATATACTTGAAGGAAGAAATTCAACTATG
>NW_013668618.1:50928-53610 GCF_000517525.1 Limulus polyphemus | reverse complement strand
TACACTGTTGTGTTAGCCACCAGAGCGTGGCAGTGCTTACACTGTTGTGTTAGTTACCAGAACGTGGCAGTGCTTACACTGTTGTGTTAGCCACCAGAGCGTGGCAGTGCTTACACTGTTGTGTTAGCCACCAGAACGTGGCAGTGCTTACACTGTTGTGTTAATCGGTTATATGCCAAAGCAAGAGCTACACAATTAGAGAACAAGCCACTGTAATGTGCAAGTCTAAGGTGTAGCAGATGTGTTTAACACTGAATATCCTAAACTTGATGAAGATGACTGAAGACTACAGATGAAGAGACCACTTCAGTGAAGGATTTTATCCAGCCATTAAAGCTCAATTTATCAGAAGACTACATAATCCACTGTATGTGAAAATTCCTCAAAGCTATTATGTGAGCCATACAACGTAATGAGGATGTGAATCATTAACACAAATCTATGGGTGGTTTTTCAGATACCCATGAAAACTATCTGAACAAAGCCAGAAGTTAGTATAACTAATAGCATCGGAAAGATAATTTTAAAACTGTCAAAACCTTAGCACAACTTACAACAGACAATGAAATTGTTTCTTCACAATTAATATCTTTTTAATTTTCAATAAAACAAAATAAAAATAAGGCACAGTCTGTTCTCAGATTTGAAAATTAAAGTACTTTCATTGAATTTTACTTCTTAGTAATATGAGAAAACTGAGAAACAACATTACATATATTGTACCTGGAAATTACAGTTTATGTGTAATAAATTTCATAAATTACCACATATAACTTCTATTTATATATAGGTAGCTGAATAATACTACTGGTACTTATTAGTTTCTTTGAAAGAAAAATGACATGTAAATTCAGAAACCTTAAAACTAACCTCGAACATCCTTTCTGTTTAGACTTCCAGCCAACTGAACACCATTGTCAATTAATTTATCAATAATCATTTTTTCAGAGGCAGTCACCATCTGGTAAATATAAGAAATTTAAAACAATTTTACTTCTTTTCAGAACACTTACCTCACAGTTCACATAAGATATTTAAAACAAACTTATGATTAGTACACAATTAAAAATTCACAGACTTTCATGCCAGGAAATACCAGCTTTAGATGATTCATTTCACACAAATGTAGGTGAGACTCAATATATAATACTGAAACATCTATGGTGGTGGTCTGGAACTTACCTTGAAATTATTCTTTTTAACATAACCAATATTCACCAGTTAAAATACAATACTTTAACAGCACTGATATTATCTTGTAACATAACTTACATTCCCAAGCATTAAAAGTATATCTTGATATCTTTTGATGGATTGTTTAAGCAGAGTATTCATGATGAAACTTTGTAGAATGGACGGCAACTGCCTGTTGACTTGAAGACGAAAGGCGGAAGACTTTCGAAACGTGGTCCTCTACACTTGTGTCTCTATAACAGGCCGTTGTTGTCCATTCTACATAGCTTCAACCTTGATATCAACTTTTGCAACATAACTGAGTTCAATTCTCTTACAAAAGTTTGAGTTCTATGTAATCATCTCTAAGAAAACTAATACTGATTATTCATCAGTGTTTAAACTTTTACCTTGATGTCATCTTCTGTAACAAAGCCAACATGAACAGTCCACCAGGGTTCAATGGGGACATCTTCAACTGGTTTTAACGGTAACAGTTCTCTCACTGACTTTCTCCGTACACCAAAAAATTTCTAAGAAAATATAAACTAATTAGATTTTTGAAGAAAGATTAACACATTTCTTTTGTAGGTTTAATGTGAACCTTCAATATACATAACATTGTTCTAAAAGTCTTGAGTTTTGTTCTTCATTATGTTTTAACACATTTATATGTTCTTCTTAGATGTAAAATAACTTCAAATCATGTTCACCAACAAATGTACCATTACTATAAACTTATCTTATTTAATACATGTTATTAAATACAGCTTATCTCTTAGTCTTCAAACTGTAAGCAAGAACTAGTTTTTAGTTCAAGAAAACTTCTTTTTTTGAAACCATATTTTTCAATTCAACAGATTGAAATTGTACATAAATTGTAGATAATACATAATATATCACACTCTTCAAGTCATTATATACAACAATGTCAAAAATAAGACACAATATGTGCATAATCTGTGTCATATTTAAACTGTACTAGATAAATAGCTTCCTACACATACTAAAACATTATCATACGATCATAACTGTCGAAAGTATCCGGCTTCACATGGGTTATTAGGTACGTGTAAAAATTCAGGTTTCTAGGTTCTTTCCTCTTGGAGCTATGACAGTCACATACATACAGACACATCCTTTTATTATTATAGATAATTGATTCTCCTTCAGAAGTGTCGTAAACATAAAACCTGATCAAGTGACCATAATAAAAGTGTCACATGAAGCATGGCTGCCATGGGATCCCTTGAAAAATTAAAACAAAAAGGATCTTTCTTTCTTGTATAAATTAGAGTTGCTAATGTTATTCACTTCCCACAAAATTCTTCATATGAAGTTTTAAATAACTGAAGTTTAGAACACAGTATTTTGATAAGAAGACAAAACTGACATTTACCTTAGAGGATCGACACTGATTCATTAATTAGATATACTGATTTCTTGAGATTTACCTTAGAGGACCAACACTGATTCATTAATTAGATATACTGATTTCTTGAGATTTAC
>NW_013668618.1:44891-50897 GCF_000517525.1 Limulus polyphemus | reverse complement strand
CTTCAGAAGTGTCGTAAACATAAAACCTGATCAAGTGACCATAATAAAAGTGTCACATGAAGCATGGCTGCCATGGGATCCCTTGAAAAATTAAAACAAAAAGGATCTTTCTTTCTTGTATAAATTAGAGTTGCTAATGTTATTCACTTCCCCCAAAATTCTTCATATGAAGTTTTAAATAACTGAAGTTTAGAACACAGTATTTTGATAAGAAGACAAAACTGACATTTACCTTAGAGGACCCTAATTAATGGAACAGTGTTATATACTGATTTCTTGAGATTTACCTAAGAGGACCGACACTGTTCCATTAATTAGATATACTGATTTCTTGAGATTTACCTTAGAGGATCGACACTGTTTCATTAATTAGATATACTGATTTCTTGAGATTTACCTTAGAGGACCAACATTGTTCCATTAATTAGATATACTGATTTCTTGAGATTTACCTTAGAGGACCGACACTGTTCCATTAATTAGATATACTGATTTCTTGAGATTTACCTTAGAGGACCGACACTATTCCATTAATTAGATATACTGATTTCTCGAGATTTACCTTAGAGGATCGACATTGATTCATTAATTCAATATATTGGTTTCTTCCTATACCCAAGAGTCGCAGACCTAAATGAAATAGAAAAACCAAGATAATTTTTTTCAAACTTTAATTTTCAACAATGTTTTTAGTGTTTGCCATATGAAGAAATATCTGATTTAATACTCAAAATATTATTCTCAAGTAGCAGAAATTCAACTAATTGCAAACTTATGTTGCTGACTGAAAAGCAACAAGCTACTTCTAGTTAACCCTATGTGCAGAAGTGGGGGTCAGAGTGCACACCCTAACCTTGTACAGAGTGTCATTCAACATGGTATTATGAATTTGATGTCAGAGTTACCACGTTTTCTGTTACCCTACACTCCTAAAATGTAGTTTTAGATCAGTAAGTTTAAATTTAGAATTCCTATCTAAAAATATTTTGATTGATAATAGTGGTAAACTTTATAACATTTTATAATGCATTGACACTAGCAATAAATATCTGGGGAAAATCATTAAAATAAAAAGACATATCAACATCTATAATGTGGGAAGTGTAAACGTATAATAAGCAAAGTAAGTGAAAGCTGGTAATAAGCTTTTTTTTTTTAAACTAACAGTTAAAATGTAATATTTTGATACTTACAATCTGCAGCTGTAAAATTGGGAAGTGAATCATAGCTTTTTTCTTGTTCCATCAAGTCCTAACAAAAACAAAACAAAAACATGGGTGAATTAATGTTAAAAATATCTTAAATAAACTTACATTTCTTATTGGAACATTCAGAGAAATAGTTGAAATATAAATCTGTACTCTTACATACAGGAAATCTAAGCTATTTAACTCTTCCCCCCCCTCCCATTACGACTGGGACAAATGTTTCCCATTGTCATTCAAAATTACTGCTCATGACGTATGGGAGTAAAACGAGTTGCAAAGTATTTATTGACATCCCACCTAATGTTGATATATGGTTTCCATCAATGTTTTCCACTCAGTAACCAACAATGCCCACATCGCTAGAGTGGTGAGTATTAACCCTAATTACTATGTAAATATGTTTGATGCACTAACTCGGATAGCTTAGAAGATAGTGAAAGTGAGTCAAGTGGTGATCAAATCATGATGATGAAGAAGCAATGAGACAAAAGGTTGTTAACTGTCCATCTAGTGATGATAGTCAAGATGATGAACCTGGACCCAGCAAAGGAAGGCATAAACAGCATTGACAGTGGGAAACATCTGTTCCAGTTGCAGTGTGAGGGGGGGGGGCACTGGGAAACATTTGTTCCAGTTGCAGTGTGAGGGGGGGGGGAGCACTGGGAAACATTTGTTCCAGTTGCATTGTGAAGGGGGGGAGCACTAGAAAATATACATCCCAGCTGCAGTGAATAGGTTAAAAAGCAATGCAATAAGAACAGTTATCACTGTTAAAGAGAAGAAATATCTCAACTATTATGCAGTGGAAAATTATGCTTTGAAGGCTTGTGTCATGTATTACCAGACTTCATTTTATGTCTCACAAATAGTCACTGATGTAAGTTTCATTTCAACCACAACATTGTATGCTATAATACAGCAGCCTAATAAACTTTTGATGTTGAACAAAAACCCTTGAAAAGTTTTACTAGACATTATGAAAGTCAATAAAAAATATGATGTGATAATAAACTATTATTAATTACACTGTGTTTTAGTAGCACACTTGTTATCCAATAAGCTATTCTTGTTATAAAAATTGTTGATCAAAAAATATGTACAAAATTATATTCTAACCAAACATGGCTTTGATTAATGTTGTGCAAACAATTTTTAAAACAAAACTAGTACTGTGTTACCAATGTTATTCTTCTGAGACAAGATAAATGTTTTTACCAAACAGCACTCAATTAAAGGTTTGAATTTACCACTTAAAAATATGTCAAAATTACAATTTCAAGAATTCAATCCAATGAACCATAAACAGTTATTATACTGATCAAACACAACATTACTTAAAACGAGAACATTTTACTTGATCTGCTTAACGGTAGATTACAAGTGTTGTTCACATTATCTTTTACTACGAGTACAGTATTTTTACCTGCATTGTTCCTATGTAGTATTGAAAAGCAGTGATTCTCATTCCTGTAACAATGAAGTCTGACAAATGGTAAGGGTAAAGCATCAAGTGTTCACGACTGTAACGAAGAAGCTCTTCATAATAGCCTTTCTCATTCCTCTTGACATGTCGAACTGTTTAGACAAATTATATATAACTATAGTTAAAATTTTAATTTTATCACAACACGTGACTAAAAGTTATACTAACTCCAATTCTACTATCATTATCTTCCCAAAACTTTTAAGCTATGTATATTTAGAAAGTTAGTGTAACAAGAAAAATTTATCGAGGAGTATTAACTCTACACACATGTTTAAGTCTATCATAAGATAGTACTTCTTAAAAACTTGGGAAATTTACTGATATATATATTAGGTTCTACAACACTAACTTGTATATCAAATTCACACATGTCATAACCTGATTTAAATCCTGATTTTTTCATTACACACTTTTATTTAGCCTTCAATTAATATAGTCACTAAATTTCCAACCAATATATATATACATATATATAATGAGTAAACTCAAGTTCTTTGTAGAGCTTCATCCACAGCTAAATATGAGGTCTATCTGTAGTAGTTGAAGGTTGGAAATTAGTTGAATTTGATAATGATTGCCTGACTCATTAATCAACCACATTCAACTAACCAATTATTCTCAAGTAAGACATCGACAGATAATATAACTTAATACAGTAATAATTGAAAATACTAATTTTGATTAGTTAATTATATTCTTGAGTTGTGAAATTAAATGATTAAACTGAACAACCCTGAATTAAAAGAAAATAATGACAAATTATAGTGGCAATATTTTGACTACTTGGATAGTTCAAATAACCTAAAAGTAATAATCAGAAACATTACTTTTTTATAAGTTGATTATTTCTATGATGTTAATCAATTTAATTGTAATTTTGACTAACTTATTAATTGATGCAATCAATATTCATATGTAACCAACTATATTGATTTACCAAGTTACTCGCCCAGTGCTAGAATTAATCATCCCTAATTTTGAAGTGACAGGCTACAAGGAAGGCAACATCACCCACTGCAAATTCTTGGGCTACTCTTGTCAGACTGAAGAGTGGGATTTGACCATCACTCTTATAACACATCTACAACCACAAAGCATGGAGTGCATTTCCTTTATTTTATGGGAAGAAGCATGATACCTCAGGTCCACAGTCTGATACCCTAATCTCTGGGCCCTACACAACCCCAAGTAGATTCAACTGTATTCCTTATCCTCCTAAATTTTAAACTACATGTATATCAGATACATACTCAGATTTCCACGGTAACGAAGTTGGTTCTTCACACTGTACTGTACTACACACTTGTCATACTCTTTTTGAGAATTTCCTAGCAGCTATAAAAAAAAATAAAGAAATTGCTTAGTAAAAAGAAATTTAAACTTATTTATAATTTATTCACTTGTACTAAGTATATAATGATTACAAACATTTAACTTTATCTGTACATTATGCACAAATCTAGACTTTCTTACCGATTATCTAAAATTCATATAAAACTAAAAGATAAAGCTACTTTAGTTAAAGTAGGTACAATAACAGGAATACAGGAAAAAAAGATGTTTTAACCTTTTAGACAAACCATTAATTAATAATATGAACACAAATAAAATAAAAATTTTAAGTATAATTATTGCAAATTACCAGAAAAAAAATGAAATAAATACATTCTAATTATTTAATCATTTTAAGTAACTTTGGCAACTAAACCATAACACGATTTAATGTTAAATTAATTCATTATTAAAAGATTTGGTATTGTTAATTATGTCACATGCCTTTGAAAATGATATATTTTTACACGTTGAAACGATAGGCTTAAAGAGTTTCAATTCTGACTTTACTGCACCACAGAGTAATTACTACTGCTAGAATAGAACTTAGAATTAGATCCTTTTCTGTTTCTCTGAATCTTTACGAAGAACTCAGTGTCCTTTCTAAGTTAAGTTAGTTGTCTAAACGAACAATATTGACTATTAATAACATTAAATTATAATCTCATGACTAGATACTACTATTACTATTACCTCTACTAGTATTATTATTATTTAATAATAATATTAAATTAATAGATACTATACTGTATTATGTATACAGTAACACAGTATTAGTATTACTGAATCATACCTGCCTAACAGTGGACGGTAACTTCGCCCAAGTGCAGTTTTGTCTGATATAATTATCAATATCCGTGCTCATTTTCGTTCAGAAAAACGAATGGCATTCCTCGTCACCCAAAACTTTCCAAACAACAATAATTACAAATAATTTCGACAATAACATGAATAAACAAACACGTAGTCCTGATAATCAACATCTACCTGTACATAAGTGCTCTAACACTCATGAAAATCAAAATGAGTCAAATATACTAATCTAAGAAAATTAATCAATACTAACATATTATGACTTAATTAAATCAAATAGGTTAAAAATATCGTGATTATGTAAATAACAAAAATAATCTATCAGACAGCTAAATCATGTGTGCTGACTCAAAGTAGAAATAAAATATTAAAAGTAATCTTCGGAATGCCAGACATAAACTTTTGTCGAACTAAAACTACTTTTCTGTAAGAGTTGTAAATTTATAGAAGGATGAAGCTTGTCATCATGTGTGATCTGTTAACTTCTATTATTGTAATCTGCATTTGTATTAGTTTAATTTAGAAGGAAATGATCATGACAATGGTGGAATATCAACCTAGAAGTTTAAAAAAGTTAAGGTCTCTGAAAGGATCTAGAAATACGTCGATACAAGAGTAAGATTTAAGTGCGAGGCCCTGAGAAGTGAATAAGTAATCAGTGATTGCGTAGTCAATGAGTGATACATTTCAGCGATAATAGTGAGAGCTATTGTGTCTATTCTCACGCAAGTACGCAGGGGGGATGCGACGGGGCTCACCAAATCCCTATTTTTGGGATGTAAAGAAATTATGCTTACATAGTTTTAGCGCAGTTGCTTATGGTATTTAACGTTTTCTACATATTCTACATTCTTCTGATGAAGCACTAGCATTTTTGACTTGAACTAGTCTCATGTCTCCAGACCCCCAGTAGTATACGTGTGCTGATTTGCTTCGCGCAATATGTGTTGGCGTTTAATCTCAGAAATTAGACCCCTCCTTTCAAACATTCTGCGTGCGGGCTTGATTTTTTCCTTGATTGATTAGTCAGGAAATTCTGTATATAAACTCATTTGTGAACTAGGAGCACATTAGTATTGCAGTGTTACGTCTCTGGTCGTTAGTTAATTCCCCGTATAATTTCTTTCCGATGAAACTTAAGCGACACAAGTCCTTTCTTAAATAAAA
>NW_013668618.1:39511-43960 GCF_000517525.1 Limulus polyphemus | reverse complement strand
TAGCACTCTCTATCCTCTAACTGTTTTCACAAAAGTTTCATACTCCAAGACCTTCCTTATACAACTATAGCACTCTCTATCCTCTAACTGTTTTCACAAAAGTTTCATACTCCAAGACCTTCCTTATACAACTATAGCACTCTCTATCCTCTAACTGTTTTCACAAAAGTTTCAT
The DNA here is from genome assembly GCF_000517525.1 of Limulus polyphemus. Taxonomy (NCBI): domain Eukaryota; kingdom Metazoa; phylum Arthropoda; class Merostomata; order Xiphosura; family Limulidae; genus Limulus; species Limulus polyphemus. The sequence continues at coordinate 43,785 of NW_013668618.1, read as the reverse complement.
ACTCCAAGACCTTCTCTATACAACTATATAAGAATTGAGATATTACATTCCCACATTTCTGAGGAATTTAATTTTCCTTGAGAAATTTCATCTTTTTAGTTGGCTTTCCCAATCAAGATTGCATGATCTATCAATATTCCTTTAGTTATGACCAGTGAAACTGAACATATTGCATGGATTTAATTTCTTGAGGAAATGCAACTTTACGTAAGAAAATGTAATCTTCCGGATAGGTTTCCCTCAAGTGAATGTAATTTTATTTCGTTATTTATGTACCTACTATAGCACTCTCTCTATCCTCTAGCTGTTTTCACACAAGTCTTGTATCACAAGACCTTCCCTATACAACCACAACAATGTATCTTCTAGTCGTATTCATAAAGTTTCACATGACAATACCATAAAACTAAAAGATACATTGTTGTGTTCATACAGGGTATTCACACAAGTTTCACATGACAATACCATGAATACCATGCCTACATGACCATAACAATGTATCATCTACAGCTGGACAATTAGTATTATTCACTAATTAATTGACAGCTCCATTAATTAATTACATTTGATTAGTTGATTAGTATTGTGTTCCTCAAATAATATTATATACAGGCAAATAAAAAAAAGGTGGCAGTGGCTTCTGCCAGACATTTGCCATCTCTCTGGTCAACAGTTCAACATTAATGATGCTGGTAGGTAGCTCTTTCATTTTTTCAGCACATTACTCATAGGGGATTTTAATATAAGTAATTTTCATTGAAGTAAATGTTTATTTCTCGATATATCTTTCCAATTATCAGTCTCCTTTTCATATTCAAGGAAAGAATTATAAAATACATGTATACTATAAAAAATTATTTTCTCAAAAAACAGTTCAAAACATCATGAAAATAACTTAGATATTTCAAGTACCTCCATTGGAAGAAATAGAATATGATACGTAAACCCAAATCAGGGTACTACCGTAATATCATACATGATATATTTTATATAATCGTAAATATATATATATACGAGTGATAAACTTGGTCGTATGTTTAAACTTAATTATTTTGATCTAATATTTTACCAATTTAATATCTCCAGGAACAATGTATCTACTTTTTGATATGTTTGAGTTCCCCAGTGGATCAACAGTAAGTTTACGGACTTACAACGCTAAAATCATCATAGGGTCAAATTCCTCGTGGTGGTCAGAGAACCAAACACCTATTGTGTAGGTGATAACTACATTTTATATTTGAGCGCAGAAAGTATATAGTATGATGCAACTAAGTGGCGTAAGGTGGCAGCACACATTTTCTCATGATGATAATATAAAGTTATTAGGGCTATCACTACAATATAACGTAATGTTTAAGCTTCATCGAGTTGATGTACTTGTATTACTATTCATTTAGGGTAAACCTCTGGGTTTGGCTGTACAAGAGAAATGTAGTAGAAACAAAAGAAATATATAATTATGTGGACTAAATATCATTGTGTCATATGGAGATGTATTATACATTTTTATGTTCTACTACTACTAGTACTAACATTAGTATAATTGTATTCGTCGACAATTCATGTGATCCAGAGTAAAACAAAAAAGATTGTAATTTGTGACAGACATCTCTCGGGTACGCAATTTTTAAATTAAGGTTAATTAGTTTGAATACTTTAAATTTAATCGTTGTGATATTGTATCTTATTTCTTATCATTTGGTTAATTATTATGCAACAACATAAATAAGTGGCTTTTAAAATGTTCATGTTGCATCTCCTGTTAAACCACTGTAATTTGTAGTTGTGACTAAGTACGAAGTGCAGTTACTTAATTACTGAGTTAGGACTATTCTTTTTCTTTCTGTTCCACTTTCTAGTAAACTTAAAAGTAACATAGTGTTTAATATAATTTGTTCTGTATGTGTATGCCTATCAGTCTCAGAGCACTGTATTTAATTTCTGTCATCTATAGGCTATAATTTATAAGTTTACTTATTTAGGATCAGTGATGTAGACATTTTGCTTTTAGTTAATAATATTTTATTAATGTACTGGTGATTTTAATTCCATTGTTTTTGTGTGTTTGAAACATTAAATTTAGTAAAATATAAAAAGCATAATTGTTGTGGCTAAGCCCAAGAAAATATTATGATATTCCTATTAGTGTTATTTAATGACATTAGTGCAAAATATCACACCCACAAATCATGGAGTTGCAATGGCCAGTAAATCAAATGTGTAACAACATAAAAATATTTCTCCAGGAGAACATTTGGTCCACTGAGAAGAGTAGTTAACTTCCAAAATATTCTTGTCATTTTCTGTCAGAATTAAATGAAACTTTTTTCATCCAAACTTATCCAATAGATAAAAAAATTCAGACTAAGACATCACATTGTGTAATTTGTTAGAACATTATAAATTTAAATGCCACAAAAAAGTAATTCTTCTTTGAATCCATGTTTCAATTATCTTTCTACAGTGTATATACTGACATTTGTATTTCCAATATACCACTTAAGAAATGAGACTTACCATAGCCAACCTTGGTTCAGTTTTAATGTACACACTTATACACTATCATTGAGAGTTTGAAGATTTCCAGTTAAACTTGGCACTCAAGTTTTCCCTACTGTTTTGTGAGTAAGAAATGAAGGTGTTTTTATTAAATATTATTTTTCACACCTAAAGCCACATAACACAACTGAATGTACCATTATTAGTGTTGGTTTCCAAGACATTGTTAATGAATATTGAATAGAATATTGTTTGATTGGTTGTTGCAAGACATTTTTCATGAATATTTAACATAGAATTGTTGGTTTGGGTGTCCAAAGTGTTTGCAATTAATATTGAATACAGCATTGTTGGTTTGGGTGTCCAAGATGTTTGCAATGAATATTGAATACAGTGTTGTTGGTTTTGGGTGGTATGGGTTTTGAGTAATATTTATAATTAATACTGAATGAAATATGGGTGGTATGAGTATCCAAGACAGTTCAGCCTAATAAGCTGACAGACTTTTACGTTTGTGTATTTTTGAGAAACTCAATTTTTTATATTCTAAACTTTCAAATAAAATTGTGGTTACCGAACTTCCATCGTGCCACTTTAAACCGTGATGGTTCTCGGACTCACAACGCTAGAATCCGGGTTTCGATATTCGTGGTGGGCAGAGCACAGATAGCCCATTGTGTAGCTTTGTGCTTAATTACAAATAAACAATAAACAACAAATAGCCAATAACCCAGACCAACACCTGTTGATAAGACCTTTGTAGTATAAGAAAAATTAATTTTAAAAAATTATACTCTATAGGGACAGTTATGTCTTATTGATGAATCAAAAGCCAAGGAAGCATAAATAGCAGATTGTACTCTATAGGGACAATTATGACTTATTGATGAATCAAAAGCCAAGGCAGCATAAATAGCAGATTGTTTTTTGGGAGCTTTTTTTATACTTTTTTTTTTCAACCTTAACTAGATAATTATTTACATTTAATTAAAATAGACATGCTCTAGTATACAAGGTTGTAGTCGAAGAGTAAAAGGTTCGAGTTCTCATGCGACAAAAGTGGCAGTTACTCCTTTTATTCCAGTCAAGTGGGTTAGCAGGTACTGCTAACTATCTGCCACTTCTATGTTCATTAGTTCAAAAATAGGAAATGCTACCTCTGAATTCTGACCTGACCTTTTAACCCACCTGCTGCATAAAGTACCCTTCAGGCTTTACGATTTTTTCGTGTATTTTTTATTTGATTATGCACAAAAAAGATACTATTCATTCTATACCTGATATTTTTATTTTTAATTGCCCCCAGTCCCTCAAAGATAAGCCTGAAGGCTTATAACACTAAAACAGGGTTTCAATACCAGCGGCGGTGAGCCACAGATAGCACATTATGTACACATAAATGTATATATTTGAATAAACTAGCAAGCAAAAGACGTACTTAAAAAGCTAAAACCGAATTTGAGATAGTTTACTTAGCTTCTCTTTCTGAAATATTACAAAAAAAAATATTGATTCGAGTATATTTTGGTTTAGACTGCCCCTCCTTCTGGATTCTGCAAACTATATCATCGGTTCTTTTCAGTACAGCATATGGTCCTTCCCAACACTTGCTAAACTTTGGAGTTAGTCCTTTCTTGTGGTGTGTATTGTACAGCTATACTATGTCACCTTAATGGAATTCAGTGGTATCAGCATTAACATCATAGTAGATTCTCATTTTATCACTAGCTGATTGAAGACTTTATCAGAATTTAAAAATAATATTATATATG
>NW_013668618.1:34660-38580 GCF_000517525.1 Limulus polyphemus | reverse complement strand
GAGTGCTATAGTTGTATAAGGAAGGTCTTGGAGTATGAAACTTTTGTGATAACAGTTAGAGGATAGAGAGTGCTATAGTTGTATAAGGAAGGTCTTGGAGTATGAAACTTTTGTGATAACAGTTAGAGGATAGAGAGTGCTGTAGTTGTATAGAGAAGGTCTTGGAGTATGAAACTTGTGAAAACAGTTAGAGGATAGAGAGTGCTATAGTTGTATAGAGAAGGTCTTGGAGTATGAAACTTTTGTGAAAACCTATAGCACTCTCTATCCTCTTCTAGCTGTTTTCACACAAGTTTCACACCCCAACACCTTCTCTACATAACTATAGCTCACTCTATATTCTAGCTGTTTTCACACCACAAGACTTTCCCTATACAACTATGGCACTCTCTATCTTCTAGCTGTTATCCCACAAGTTTTACACCCCATGACCTTCCCTACATAACTATAGCACTCTCTATCCTCTAGCTGTTTTCACACAAGTTTCACACCCCAACACCTTCCCTACATAATTCCCTACATAACTATAGCACACTCTATATTCTAGCTATTTTCACACAAGTTTCACACCATGATACTTTTCCTATACAACTAAAGCACTCTATCCTCTAGCTGTTTTCACACAAGTTTCACACCACAAGACTTTTCCTATACAACTACAGCACTCTATCCTCTAGCTGGACCAACTCAACTAGAGTCTACGTTTACCAATCTACATCAGTTTTATTATTGGACCAACTCAACTAGAGTCTAAGGTTACCAATCTACATCGTTTTCACACAAGTTTCACACCCCAACACCTTCCCTACATAACTATAGCACACTCTATCCTCTAGCTGTTTTCACACAAGTTTCCCACCCCAACACCTTCCCTACATAACTATAGCACACTCTATAGGGGTGTGAAACTTGTGTGAAAACAGCTAGAGGATAGAGTGCTTTAGTTGTATAGGAAAAGTCTTATGGTGTGAAACTTGTGTGAAAACAGCTAGAATATAGAGTGTGCTATAGTTATGTAGGGAAGGTGTGAAACTTGTGTGAAAACAACTAGAGGATTGAGAGTAATATAATTGTATAAGGAAGGTCATATGGTGTGAAACTTTTGTTAACTGGTATGTAGTAACAGTGATTATGGTTGTGTAAGGAATGTTTGTGAAGTGTAAAACGTATATAATCACTGTAGTCTAAATATGTACATTTTAAAAAAAAGAATGTGTATATGTATATATATATTATTATTCCATGATTATTGTCCCAGGAAAACTTAAATATCATATGAAGAATTTTCTCATTTACAGGATGGACATAATACAAGATGGAGAGAGAAGGCAAAGATTACAAGAGTTGGAGGAATGGTTAGTGGATCATAGGTCAGAAATCAATGTTGATGGCTTGTTGGTAAGTAAATTTCTCTTGTTTACTGAATATGTATGTATTTATTGTACGTTAACTTGGACATCAGAAAGACTGCAAACAAGGGGAGATACAACAACAATTTGTTTAAAGAGTAGAACAAACTAAGTTTCTATACAGTGTATAAGATGTCTAGTTACAATATAGGAAATATAACATTGTTGATTTAATTCAGCTGGTATGTGACCAGTACTTTGTCAAAGGTCAGTACAGATATTGAACAATTTAAATTGGGCTGGAAATATCTGAGGCATTTGACAGTTTTGTACCACATAAGGTTTTAAGAAGTGTCTTACACTTATTTTTCTCTGCCATTCTTGTACAGTTTCAGAAGCACATATTTTACCATGTTCAGGTTATTAAAAGCAGGAATATTGTTATTCTGGTTAAAAAGTGAGTTGGCAATGAAAAATGAAAGTAATAAGTATAATTTTGATTCCCATATGTATATTAAAGGTGGTGTTAAGAGGGTAATGAACAATCTGACTCAATGTGGAATTGTAATTCATCTTTAAAAAATATAATACAATTTCATACAGAAATTTTATTAAATACTTTTTAGTCTCATTAAAATAACATTGCTTTATTGTAACTGTAAGATTATTAAATTTATTTAAATTGTAAAAGGGTTATAGCAATATATCAGTAAAGTTTGAATAATTGTGGTGCATGTAAAATAGTACTTGTTAGGAGGATTACCTAATGTTAATAGAATAAAGTTCCAGGGAACTACTTTCAGTGTTATTAATCATGCTCGATGTAATGGCTACAATTAAACACTACAATTTGTATTGTATAAGGGACACTGAAGTCAGTTTTAGGCCACATGTTTGACACTACAATTTGTATTGTATAAGGGACACTGAAGTCAGTTTTAGGTCACACGTTTGACATTACAATTTGTATTGTATAACGGATAGTGAAGTCAATTTTAGGCCCCATGTTTGATACTACAATTTGTATTGTATAAGGGACGGTGAAGTCAGTTTTAGGCTACATGTTGACATTACAGTTTTTGTAAAAGGATGTGACATATTTTCCAACTGTAATTCAAATCGGCAGGATTTTTTGTGAACCAAATATATAAATGTGGTGCCATGGCTGACAGATGTAGTAATGTACCATTAGATATTCAGTTAACTCTCTTTATAACAATATACTAGAAGTGTTAAAAGGATTATTAATACAAATTATGAGAATAATGATTGAATAACATTAGGGGTAAGTTTATACCAGAACAATAAAATAATAGATGGATAATTTTCAATTTTTAAATACATATTCATATTCTAATCTCATATCAAATAATTAATCTTGAGAACACTGCTATAGAATAACCTCATACTGTCCTAAATATTTGTTAATGTCATACTACAAACTTTTGTGAATTCTAAACATTTATCAAATTAAAGCTTACCTGCCTATTTAACTAGTATTATATTTATTTTCAAATGTAACTTTGACATCTAAACATTTTTAGAAGAAATACAAACACTTGCTTCATTCTCTTTATTTTTCTTTAACTTATATAAGTTCTTTGGCTACATGTGATTCAATGTTGGAATCTGAAGAATATTATAATAATATTTGCGACCTATAAGTGACATTATTTGCTTCTGAATTCAGATGCATTGCAGTATTTTTGAAATTTAAATATTTTGAACTTTTTTATGTAGGACATGGTACAGGCTCTGGTCTTGGACTGTAATCATCCTGCTCTTCGAAGAACCAAGAACTTTGACAGTTTTTTCACCAAATGTTAGTAAATAATTCACATCAAGGTTTCTTTCCAAAATGAATTAACTAATAATTGTTCGCTTTGACAAATTCTTAAGATAAACGAATACTGTAGTTTTCTATGAAAAATATAAAATGTATATACATAAAATACTTCAAAACATTTCATAACAGTAGTTCAGGGAACTTTACCTAATTTGACTGTTTTGCTAATATATAAACATATTTATGTTACTAATAGGTATATGGGTGACATATCATAAAATTATATCACAAAATATATAGTTTTTTGACTCAAAAATTTCCCTTTGGCCTGCTTTTTGTACATGCATTCATTGTTCACGTTAGTTGCCCAAATTATATAACAAAAAACAAAGGTGGCTCTATACAGTTATAAAAACAGTGAATTTTTTAATAATGTTTTCCTGTTTACTTAAATATTTAAATTTATATTTTACGCTTTACAAACATGAGGTAAGGTGGCTTAATGTTACACTGTCAGGATGCAAATCAGAAGGCCCAAGGTTTAAACTTGTGTATATACAATAATATTAATACTTGAATCTTTGAATTTTCTTTTATTCAGTGTACCATGTTATTACTACTATCAAATTTAACACTATCGCCACGAGTATCCAGTACTGCGCATGACACAAGGTTTTAGTGCCTTACATTCAAAATTTTATTAAATTATACGGTATTATATGTTATATAATGTTGAGTTGCATAATAATTAACTAAATTATATGTTATACCAATTAGTATAGCAT
>NW_013668618.1:30463-33801 GCF_000517525.1 Limulus polyphemus | reverse complement strand
GTATAGAGTTAGGGTAGAGAAAATTACAAAATATAAAGTCTTACTGAAAACAAGCATTTGAAATGTATTTAGGAGGTTTTAGAGATTACACAAATGAAATTTGAGATTTTGAGATGAAGAAAGTTATTTGCTCATGGACTATTCAAAACAAATGCTAGATATATTCAAGGAAAATCTTTTTTTAGTTTATTAAAAATACTTCACTACAAAATATGATTTTTTGTACGTGAAAGACTGCCAAATTTTGTGAAGATATACACACTATATTCAAAGTTAGAAGTATTAAACTTATAAAGATTTTATGTGAGTACAAAAAAGGTCACGTGGTCAGTCAAATTGACTGAGCTCATGTGAAGAGAGTTAATGCACAGTTTTTCTCAATGCTATTATATTTGAAGTTTGAGTATAGTGTATTAGTAATACCTGGTTCTCCCTCACTGTGTTGTAATCCAAGTCAGAGAACAGTAATTTTCTCTCTGTTTTTAGATGAACTGTCTGCTCAAATGATAGATGAATGTCGAATGAAACCAGAAGACTTTATTGTGATTAAAACCATAGGAAGAGGAGCTTTTGGTGAAGTTCAGTTGGTAAGTATAAGTAGCTTGTGTATGGTTTTAATGGATTTCAGTGTGTATGTGTTAAGAATAGCTTAGTGTTAATAGATATGTTCTGTGTATTATGTATATGAAATATATTTATTAAGGTTTGTCTTTTTAATAGAAGTCAGTATATACATTCTGTTAGTGTTGTGAATACATCCTTATTATGGTTTAGGTGTTTTTAATAGATATCAGTTTGTACAGTGTTGTGTTAAATGAGCTCTTTCTATTGGTTATGAACATCTACCTCAAATAAGTAGTTGTCTGTGAAATTGCAAGTCTACGTGTAGAAAGTGGGCATGGCTTTTGTCAAGAGTTCCTAAGATATTTATTTCTTCTTTATCAGAATTTGTCCTAAGGAATTTCAAAGAAGGATATATAAACAGAGTAATTAGCCTAGTTTCTGTTATAGACATAGACGTTTACTTAATTTACAAAGAGTGAAAGTTAAGATCTGTAAGTACTTGTGCATCACAGGACAAGATAACCCAAGATTAAGTAGTTTTTTTTAAAGTTTTCTATTGAAATAAAGGAATTAAAACTTAGATAATATAAAACATTTAATAATAATGTACATTGTAATGTTAATTTCATTGACAAATTGATAGTAAAGTTGCTTAATTAAATTTTGAATGTAACTCAGTGAAACCTCATGACATGCACAGGAAGGAGAGGGAGTACAGCAGGCAATAAAAATATTGTAAGATACTCTCTACATTCTACAATGAAATATAAATCTGATTTCGAGTTATTAGACTTAAAATATTTTAATGTTTTACTGCTTGTGAATGTTCATAACAGAAAATTGTAATAAAACTTTTGAAGAAACACTAATTTTGATAAAACTGTCAGTATCACAATATCTTGTGTTTATCTTATAATTCAGGTGAGAAAGAGGTCAACACAACAAGTTTATGCAATGAAGCTTCTTAGCAAGTTAGAAATGGTAAGTTAAATATATTACAACTGTATAAAAAATTTGTAGGTTGTGTACTTTAAACTCATAAAGTCAGTAGTTTATACAAAAAGAGTAGATAATTATACTAAATTGTGTATGATGTTAAATAGATGTTCACATAAATTTACAAAATTTTCATCTTTTGTACAAAGATGATGAAATTCAGAGGTGGACTTGTTTTTTTAATAGGTTTTCTTCCACCTAATGAGTGAGCTTACAAGTCATTTCCAACATCTTCAAGTAATTGTTCAGTGAAAATTCTGAACAATAAACTTGATTAAATGGCTATTTTTAATAATGTAAAAGAGATTTAATTACAGGTGTTGTTCTAGATTCTAGAAGTATTTTAAGGGAACTTAACACAAACTCACTATGACTATTCACTCGGTAACACAGCCTAACTTAACACAAACTCACTATGACTATTCACTCTGTAACATAGCCTGCCTTAACACAAACTCACCTGGACTATTCACTCTGTAACATAGCCTGCCTTAACACACAATCACCTGGACTATTCACTCTGTAACATAGCCTTCCTTAATACAAAATCACCTTGACTATTTACTCTGTGACTTAGCCTGCCTTAACATAAACTCACCTTGACTATTCACTCTGTAACATAGCTTGACTTAACACAAACTCACCTTGGCTATTCACTCTTCGACATAGCTCAACTTAACACAAACTCACCTTGACTATCCACTCTGAGTTTGCATATGCCATAATAAAACGTTCTTCCCAAAAGAATGCTGAGTCAGACCTTTTAATCTAAATAGCAAAAATAAGATAAAACTAGTAAAACACAGAAACATTTTTGTGTCAATAGGCACTATAAACTAGAACAAAATTGAGGCTGTGTTACAGAGTGGATAGTATAGGTGAGTTTGTGTTAAGGCAGGCTATGTTACAGAGTGAATAGTCCAGGTGAGTTTGTGTTAAGGCAGGCTATGTTACAGAGTGGATAGTACAGGTGAGTTTGTATTAAGACAGGCTATATCATAGAGTGAAACATATGTGGCTGTACTTTTTTTTATTTGACAATGTTGCTTATAATTTTGCTTGGATTTTACTAAATCACTAATTGATTTGGTTTTTCTTTTCATTTCATACAATTTTACAGTTAATTAATGTTATGTCTCTACTGTTAGTACTTATCAAATAACAGATAATTGAAGTTTCTTTATTCATTAATTTACAACTACTTTTATGTTTCTATCTTTATTACTAAATAATAGACAATTCTAAGTGTGTAAATTCATTACTTATAAAATAACAGAATTTTTGTTATGTTTCTACTTTCATAATACATTAAATAACAGATATTTCCTTTTATATTTTATTTTCATTGTTTAATTCTTTGTTTTTAGCTCCATTTTGCAATCCAAGATAGTAAGAATCTATACATGGTGATGGACTATATGCCAGGTGGTGATTTAGTAAACCTTATGAGCAACTATGATGTGCCAGAAAAGTGGGCCAAGTTTTATTGTGCTGAAGTGGTTCTTGCAGTGGACGCCATTCATTCCATGGGCTTTGTTCATAGGTGAGTAAGAATAATGTAGAATGTTTTTACTACTAGTAAATAAGAATAATGTAGAATGTTTTTACTGCTAGTAAGCAAGAATAATGTAGAATGTTTTTACTACTAGTAAATAAGAATAATGTAGAATGTTTTTACTGCTAGTAAGTAAGAATAATGTAGAATGTTCTGCTGATAGTAAGTAAGGATAATGTAGAATGTTTTTACTACTAGTAAGTAAGGATAATGTAGAATGTTT
>NW_013668618.1:21060-29581 GCF_000517525.1 Limulus polyphemus | reverse complement strand
CCACAGGATGGCTTGGTGAAAGCTGATAAATCTGTGAGGTTGTATTTTATTCCCACAGGATGGCTTGGTGAAAGCTGATAAATCTGTGAGGTTGTATTTTATTCCCACAGGATGGCTTGGTGAAAGCTGATAAATCTGTGAGGTTGTATTTTATTCCTACAGGATGGCTTGGTGAAAGCTGATAAATCTGTGAGGTTGTATTTTATTCCTACAGGATGACTTGGTGAAAGCTGATAAATCTGTAATGTTGTATTTTATTCCCACAGGATGGCTTGGTGAAAGCTAATAAATCTGTGAGGTTGTATTTTATTCCCACAGGATGGTTTGGTGAAAGCTGATAAATCTGTGAAGTTGTATTTTATTCCTACAGGATGGCTTGGTGAAAGCTGATAAATCTGTGAAGTTGTATTTTATTCCCACAGGATGGCTTGGTGAGATTGATAAATCTGTGATGTTGTATTTTCTTCCCACAGGATGGCTTGGTGAGATCTGATACAGCTGTAGGAACACCAGATTACATTTCTCCTGAAGTTCTTAAATCTCAGGGAGGAGAAGGCCTGTATGGCAGGGAATGTGACTGGTGGTCTGTAGGTGTCTTTTTGTATGAAATGTTGGTCGGTGAGTATTTATTTACACTCATCAGTGTGTACAGAAATATAAATAGATTCTCAATAAGGTTTAAGTGTTATATTTTACTGATTGTAAAAACTTCACAAGCTCATAACATTCATTCATCTTTGAATATTTGATGTTTATGAAAAATGTTCATGTAGAATTTATTAGAATGTTTTTTATAGGGGATACTCCATTCTACGCTGATTCTTTGGTTGGAACTTATGGAAAGATTATGGACCACAAGAATTCTCTGCGTTATCCTGAAGATATTGAAATCACAAACGATGCCAAAATGCTTATAAGTGCCTTTCTTAGTGAGAGGTTAGTGGAAGCTCATGTATTGATGTATGACCTAAGTGATGGTTCTTTATAGTGTTTTAGTTGTAGATTGAATTTCATATAAAATAGTAGACACTTGTTATAAGTATAAATGTCTAACAAACAACTGTAACATTGTACAAGTGCTTAGACGCTTTAAAGTTCATATTTTATCTGAATTATGATTTTGAATTAAAACATTCCTATGCTGAGCTTTGAAACCTAGAACTTTATCTTCACAAAGAAGTTTTAACAAAAAGATCCTAAAGACTTACCTAACTGCTTGAATTTTTTATGACTAAGAAGGTTTCTCGCCTTAGTTATCTGTAATTTGTTTTTTGTTTTTTTTTAGTAATAGATATCTAGAACTAAATTGAATCTTTTAAATAATATGTTTACCTAGAACAATATTCCAGTGGATGTAGTACATGAAAATATTGGATTCATGTGCATTTAGTGTAAGGAATCTTCTTATTGAATTAACTTGAAGCTGGAAAGGATTGTTCATAAATGTTTTAAAATGATCTGTTTTGTTGATCATTTGACAAATAAAGAACTGAGTAACGTAGAGTAAATTACAAAGATTAGTAAGATTGCTATAATTTTTTTTTCTATTTATGTTTTATACCTTTGTAGGTAATCAATATTATTTCTATAGTGCATATGAGTTAGAGAAATTAGGAAAATTTACAAAATTGTATATCCCTTGTAAATTTACCTACACCTATGTATTGTAGTCCATAAAAATACAGATAATACAGTTATACATATCTTGATATTACTTCCATATATTCTATGCATCATCAGTTCATAGATATCAACTAAAACGGATTCATTCCCCTATATTTATTCTGTATGCCAAATAGGTCACAGAGATTAGGAAGAAGTGGAATTGATGAAATTAAAAGGCATCGGTTCTTTCAAAATGACCAGTGGACATTTGACAACATTCGAGAGTGTATGTTTTTCATCAGCTCTATTGTTGTGTTCGTTTTGAAAATATTTAAATTTCTATTGTGTAATTATCTGTGATTAAAACAATCTATATAGTCAACATCACAAGATATTTCAAAAAGCATTCTTACATAATATTTTACCATCTGGTGCCCCCTAGTGGCTCAGTGGTAAGTCTGGAAGTATATAATACTAAAAACCAGGTACTGATACCTACAGTGGGTACAATGCATATTGTTCATTGTGTAGGTTTGTGCTTAAAAACAAGTACAACCTGGTGGCCAGTATAATGACACCTCTGTCCTTGCATTGATAAAAATTACTGATTAATAAAAGTCACAATATTTATAATGCACACATTTCAAGCACATGGAATGAAAACTGTAGGACGTTTTGAAATATAAATTTGATTTTTTAATCAATTTATGGTTTATAATATAAAAAAACACTACATAAGATAGCTATATATTGTACTGTTGGCAAGACCCACATAACCTCTGACCTGAAACCAGTTTTCATACATAATAGACCTAAGGTGTCATGCACTAGGCCTGTTTGTTGAAAGAAATGGTCTATTTCATAGGGGTGGTCAGTTTGACTGACCTTGTAACCATGAAAAGTGTACATATAACTGTAAATATACAAATTGAATCTTGACAAAATTGGCAAGCTTTTACTAAACGTTAGAAATATGCTGTATACAAAAAATCATATTTTTTTAATAAAGTAATTTTACTGAGTGATTTTCATGGTAGGAATATTTCTTTTGATCTTACAGCTTCATATTGACGTAACCTTAGTAACTTCCTAAATGAATATCATCATCTTTGTTTTTGTAAAACTTTATATTTGATTTATTATTTTCTATATTCTGACACTAACTGTAGCAATATCATCAATGTACAGTAAAATAAAAATTTGAAAAATATGAAATAAAATCAAAATTACCTCTTTTTTTTTTCTATAATGACTGCATATTGTAGCAGACAGTCAAATTTTTTACTTTAACAACTTCAGGCCTTTAACCTTTTCACAGCTGCTTTCAAAGAATGGAAAAATATTGCAAATTAAAAAGATTTTATTGATTAGACATTTAAGCCAGGTTTTAATGATATATCTTTGTCTTTACAATATGCTTAAAATTGTTGGTATTCTTCGAACTTGATGCAGGGATTTAGTTACCTGATTAGTACAGAAAAGTTGTGTGAAACAGTTGGTGTTTTGGTTTCACATATGCTTATGTAAAAAACAAAGTACAGACTTTAAAGCACTGATAACAAAAATGTGATTGATGATTTAAACATCTAAAATTTTTGCATGTATTATTCTTTCTCATATGTTACAATTACCTTTAGGATTAAAATGTTATCAAATGCTAAGAATTATTTTGCTTTTTATGTTGAAGTTGAATATGTTTAGGTTTCATTTGAATAAGTACTTTTTCTCTTTGTTGTTTTTGTTTAATTTTAAAGTCAAATTATTTTATAAGCATCATTTGAAAGGTTATTTTTTGTCCATGCACTGTTTCCAGTGATGTAAAAACTATAATTTGTTCTTTTGTAGTAAGCAGACAGTTTTAGGCATACAAATGACCTTCATTTGAAAAGATTAGTTTCAGTTTTGGTTTCTGGGTGCCCTTTGTTTTCGTTTTTGATCAATAAGTATCTCTGCTGTAAAAATGTAAAGCTTTACCTTCCATAAGAAAAGTATAATTTTTTGCCTTTTAGGTGTCCCACCAGTTGTTCCTGAACTTGCAAGTGATGATGACACCAGTAATTTTGATGAAATAGAAAAAGATGAAAGTCCAGAGGAAAGCTTTCCTCCATCAAATTCATTTACTGGCAACAATCTTCCTTTTGTAGGCTTCACTTATTCAGGAGACTATCAGTTAGTAATGAAACTTTATGTTAAATGTAGAAAATATTTTGGGTGTGTATTATTCTTTAGTTAACTAATACGTTTGTTAAGATCAGTTTAAATTGTTTGAATTTATCAGCATTTTTAAATTGAGATATTCAGTTAAGTACTGTGTACAATTTTGGCCTCCTTTCTTCAAGAAGGACATTGAATTGTTGGAGAAGGTTCGGAGAAGAGCCACTAGGATGATAACTGGGATGGTGTGATTGTCCTATGAGGAGAGACTAAAATCTCTAAACTTGTTTTCTCTGGAAAAGAGAAGGGTCGGGGGGGATTTTATTGAGGTGTTTAAGATTATTAAGGGTATTGATAATATAGATCCATCAAACTTTTTGTGTTCAGCAGTGGAAACAATGGGTTATGAATTCAAATTTTGGCAGCATAGGAGTCCTCTGCAGTTTAGATAGTATTACTTTTCAAACAGAGTCGTTAGCTTTTGAAATGAGCTACCTTTAAGGGTGGTGGAGGCAGAAAATTTAACTGAGTTCAATAAAAGATTTGATGAATACATTAGTAGTAAGGGATGGTTATAGTTGGTAGCTGGAAGGGACAACGTTGATGGGTTAATAAGCTTTTTTTTGTCCCTTTAAAATTTTATGAATAATTGAAGGTGTAATAAGCTAGAAAGTAAATACGACTTCATATGATGTGATAACTTGAATGTTAATTTTAGATGTAATGAACTAGTTGAAAATATCAATAACAACATTGTCAGTTTCTCCCTTTGCTGCAGGCTATTATCAGGAAGAGGACGACATAATGGAACCATTGATGAGGTGAACTTTTGTCAATAAATAATGAAACCTTGTTTAAATAGTTGGAATTTTAAACGTTTGTCTTCAACTGATGTTTATTTAATGTTTTATTTCTAGCTTTATTTCCATTTGAAATTAAGGGTTTTAGTAGCAGTCTGTTGAAATCCATTTTTAACTAAAAGTTTAGCTTTCACTTTGATGTGCAAGTTTTGTACTATGACACTGGATAACCATGGTAATAGATGGTAACCATGGTAATTTGATTCCAATAGATTTTGAATCTTAAACCTGATGAAATTTCAGAAATGAATAAAAATCACAAAGAAGCTGACAAACCTTTTCCTTCCAATAGAATTAGTTTATTTCAAGCTTCACAATTTCAGAGTTGTACAAAGTTCAGCTCTTACTACAGCTTCTAAATATATAAACCATTAAATAATAATTTTACAATAGAATTCTATGTGTATTTGAAGTGTAAAGATGAAACTGAGTTTTGAAATTCTGAAGTTTTATACAAATCATTTTTCTTTCTTTAAAGGTGATGCTAGATTTGTGTTAGTTTTTACATAATTTATGATATCTGATATGATATTTTTTAATTTTGTCCTGGTCCTGATTGTCCTGGTGACTTATACATGCTTTGATTCCCTCAACAGCCTGATAAGGTAATTATTTTTTGTTATTTTTGAAGTTTATAGCAAGTCACAACAATAAGATCAAGACATCTGTAGTATATCTTGTTTTTGTTGTATTTGTCACAACAATAAGATCAAGACATCTGTAGCATATCTTGTTTTTGTAGTATTTGTCACAACAATAAGATCAAGACATCTGTAGCATATCTTGTTTTTGTAGTATTTGTCACAACAATAAGATCAATACATCTGTAGCATATCTTGTTTTTGTAGTATTTGTCACAACAATAAGATCAAGACATCTGTAGTATATCTTGTTTTTGTAGTCTTTGTCACAAGAATAAGATCAAGACATCTGTAGCATATCTTGTTTTTGTAGTCTTTGTCACAACAATAAGATCAAGACATCTGTAGCATATCTTGTTTTTGTTGTATTTGTCACAACAATAAGATCAAGACATCTGTAGCATATCTTGTTTTTGTAGTATTTGTCACAACAATAAGATCAAGACATCTGTAGCATATCTTGTTTTTGTAGTATTTGTCACAACAATAAGATCAAGACATCTTTAGCATATCTTGTTTTTGTAGTCTTTGTCACAAGATATACGAAACAAGCTGGAGAGCATGGAGAATCAATTGTTTAATTTACGTAATCAAAATGACGAACTTGATCAAAAATACAGGTGAGACATTATTTTCTTCTTGTATTTTTGTTGTGTACTTTAGAGATATGTAACATTTAAAAAAAAATGCTCTATTAAATCTATGTCATTTAAATGTTTTTTTGAAACTTCAGTTGTTATATGTGCTACAAATTCAGTAATTATGCCAATGAAGTTAATACAAACTGTGTAAAGAAGAGTGTATATGTCAGTTCTATTTGTATTATATGATTGTACTTGTTATATGCTAACAGTGTTTTGAATGATTTTGAAAAGATATCGTTATTGATCTGATTGCATGCTGGAGAGATCGAAGCTGTTTGATTTCTGTTTCTTTTACTACAGGGTAACATTGAACCAGTTGGAAAAGTTTGCTCATCAAGAGAAAACTTTGTATAATATACGTAATGAAAATAGAGAATTAGAAAAATACAATGCTTTATTAAGACATGATCTCAGAGAGGTGAGTATTGAAAGTTGTGTTTCTAGTAGAGTAACTTATTTAAACATTCAGAGGGCTTTTGGAGTATATATAATGTTTTTGTTTAATAATCCCAAGGAAAACTTGTTGAAGTGCCACATTTTCAGTAAAACAGTCCTTTATATAAGATGGTGATAATAATACTAGATTTAAAAATGTTTGTATTCATGATGATATTATATTTAATAAAGACACTACAGTGCTGTATATAGGAGTGATGATATACTTAATAAAGACTATGGTGCTGTATATAGGATGATGATATACTGAATAAAGACATTACAGTGCTGTATATAGGATGATGATATTCTGAATAAAGACACTACAGTGCTGTATATAGGATGATGATATTCTGAATAAAGACACTCTGGTGCTGTATATAGGATGATGATATACTTAATAAAGACTATGGTGCTGTATATAGGATGATGATATACTTAATAAAGACACTACAGTGCTGTATATATAGGATGATGATATACTTAATAAAGACACTACAGTGTTGTATATAGGAGTGATGATATACTTTCTGTAATGTCTTTATTTGCTGTATATAGGATGATGATATTCTGAATAAAGACACTACAGTGCTGTATATAGGATGATGATATACTGAATAAAGACACTCTGGTGCTGTATATATAGGATGATGAAAGTATATAGTGTCTTTATTCAGAATATCCTCCTCCTATATACAGCACTGTAGTGTCTTTATTCAGCACTGTATATAGGATGATGATATTCTGAATAAAGACACTGGTGCTGTATATAGGATGATGATATACTGAATAAAGACACTACAGTGCTGAGACAAGAGCCATTACAAATTCATCCAAGTTAGTCGTTAACTTTCCCACGAGAACGAAATTGCTACTCCGAGTGATATTGACGGTTATCTGTTCAGAATACAATGTTATACAAAACGCCATTTTATTGATTGAAAACCTTGACTTTCTATTGGATATAAATAATATATAATGAAACATAAGAGAGAACTATCAACCAATTGTGAAAGAGAGGGCAGTAGGGGTCTGATTTTCTCTTTGATAGCTCTGTAACAAAAAAAATTGAAGGCCATAAAAATTATGGCCTGTTTGAGCAATAATGATTTTATAGAGAGCATTTTACATTCAATTTCGTACATTTTTGAGGGGGTGATGGATAAAATAGGGATGATTACATGCTAAGACAAAATTTGTCGTGTTACACTAGTGGAAATTCAGGATTTTTTTATATATTTCCTTTTAGAATTAAAAACTTAAAACTTGTATACTATTAAGATATGAATTATTAGCTAAGATTTTATGCTATTCTAATTGGTATAACATAAACAAAAAGTAGTTTAATAAAATTTTGAATGTAAGACACTAAAACCTTGTGTCATGTGAAGTAAAGGGTACCCGTGCAGAAAGAGTTAATAATAAAAATAATTTACAAGTGGATTTTAAACCAATTATTTAAATTAAGTACTTATTTTTTAAAGAAAAAGATTGTCTATAAGAAAACAAAAACTGTGTATATGAAAGTCCATGTTCATTTAAAAAAAGTCATACATGGAACAAACAAAAAAAGAACTGTAGAAATGTCTGATTTGAGAACAAATCAACTGTTACATAACATGTTGAAACATACTATTGTGTGGAATCAGCTGTGACATAACATATTATTGAAACTTATACTATTGTGTGGAATCAGCTGTTACATAACATGTTATTGAAACTTATACTATTGTGTGGAATCAGCTGTTACATAACATATTATTGAAACTTATACTATTGTGTGGAATCAGCAGTGACATAACATATTATTGATACTTACACTATTGTGTGGAATCAGCTGTTACATAACATATTACTGAAACTTATACTATTGTGTGGAATCAGCTGTTACATAACATATTATTGAAACTTATACTATTGTGTGGAATCTGCTGTGACATAACATATTATTGAAATTTATACTATTGTGTGGAATCAGCTGTGACATAACATATTATTGAAATTTATACTATTGTGTGGAATCAGCTGTGACATAACATATTATTGAAACTTATACTATTGTGTGGAATCAGCAGTGACATAACATATTATTGAAACATACTATTGTGTGGAATCGGCTGTGATATAACATATTATTGAAACTTATACTATTGTGTGGAATCAGCTGTGACATAACATATTA
>NW_013668618.1:14313-20060 GCF_000517525.1 Limulus polyphemus | reverse complement strand
TTATTGAAACTTGTACTATTGTGTGGAATCAGCTGTGACATAACGTATTATTGAAACTTGTACTATTGTGTGGAATCCAGTACAGTGTTCCTTTTTTTCCCTATAAACAAATGGAATGCCAGTGGTGATGTAGATTTTACAAGCTTGTAAATGCAATAGTTTGAGTTGAGTTAAATGTCCTGACAATGATGGTACGAGTCAGTCAAACAATTGGACGTTTTAGTTTGGTTTTAAATGTATTTATATGTTTTTTGTTGTTGTTTTATTAGAATACTCAAAGCTCTTTCATATAATTACTACTTGAGAGGATTGTGATACTGTGTAAGTTCTTTTTTCATTTTTGTTAAGACAAATGTATCATATTGTTAAATTTCAGTCTCAAAGAAAATTAGAAAATGAAATTGAAAGCCGGAAGAAAGGAGAATCTAAAGTACAAGAATTACGAATCAAGCTGGAACAAGAACAGGGGTTGCGGGCTCAACTCTCTTCTTCATCACAGCAAGCATCAGACAAAGTGGCTTCTTTTGATAAGCAGATAAGGGAACTCAATGAGATGCTGAAGATTGAAACTGAAAACAGTATGAAACTGAAGAAGACCAATAATGAGCTGTCATTGGTGAGCATTAGGTTTTAGGCTTAGTTTAGTTTGATGATAACTGTTCTCTTAATTATCAAAGAAATAATCTCCTAGTGTTTTTGGTGAATGTTAATTTCTTGACTTGGTTTAATTTGATGACAATTATTAACATGGATTATGCTATAAAAAGCAAACATTTTTTTAAATGTTGTGTTTTTTTTCTATGTAAAATTAATATAGTTTTTGATTATTTACAGACAAGTGATTTAGTTTAAAAAATGCTTAATACTAAGAATTGTTCCGAATTAAAACCGAGACTTGTACGTAATGTATCACATCTTCTCTGACCAGATTGATTAGTTTCAGTGACTTTGTCTACATAATTGTGGTTTTGTCCCAGTTCTAGCTGTGGTTTGTGTATAATATTATAAGCTTAATTCATTTATAATTGTTTCCTAGTTAAATTATGGACTTATAAAGGTATATTCTACTTTTTTGCCTGCTTGGTGCTACTAGTAAAATTAGGTTTAGGAACTAAATAGATTAGTAGTCAGTTAAAAATGGAGATATTAATATATAATCTCAAGTACCCGTCTATTTGTTAATGTTAAATTTCTTACATTTAATATATTTTAAGCCATCACAGTTTTCAAATGGTACGATGTCCATATGGCAAAAATAATAACTAGACTATAATGAGAACTTTTTATCACATGTCTGCAGTGTGTATGATTATGGACTAACAGTCTAAGAAAAGTTTTATAATTTATTTTTGTAACAAACATATATATATGTATATTTCAACAATAAGAATATAACAATGTAATTGATTCATCTATATCTGTTGTATACCTCAACAATAAGAACATGATATAGAATACAATTGGTTCATCTACGTGGATATCTTCCATGATTGCTCTGTGTTCTAGATTTATGTTCTACGGAGATTTACATAAAGGCACATTTTTAAAATGATAAAACATTGTATATGCTGAAGTAATGGAAGTTATGAAAATTTCCCTGTATGTACGTTTTGTTTCTTCTGCTCCAGACCAATGCAGCCAAAGACCAGAACCTTCAGGAACTAAGTGAGAAACTGACAGCTTTACAAAACACAACAACTTCACAGGCAAGAGAAATTCTTGAACTTCAGACCAAAGTTGAAAAAGAGAGAAGTTCATGGTCCCAGGCCACAGACAGATCCAATGATCTGGAAAGTAAGGTTCTAAATATTTGTATCTTCACTATGGCTACATCAGTTCCAGATAGATTATCCATTGTGCTTGTTATCTTTAGAAAAATTCTTATATTTTGTTAAAATATTCCAGGTAATTTACAGATTTGAGATGTAAATTACTGGCATTAACTGTCTCTACATGGGCTCAGTCAATTTAATCTGCCACGTGACCTCTTTGTACTTATTTGAAGTCTGTATAGATTTAATACTTCTAACTTTGAATATAGTGTGTATATGTTCACAAAATTTGGTAGTCTTTAAGTTAATATTATAAGTCTTTCACATATAAAAATTTATATTTTTTTAGTGAAGTATTTTAAATAAACTAAAATAAGGATTTGTCCATGAATATATTGAGTATTTGTTTTGAATAGTCTGTGTGAAAAGTAATTACATTACCCACAAGCTACTACGAGCTGCTTGTATGTGTGCCTCATGAAACGTTTTAATTATAATATTATTATTTTTTTTACCTAATCTATTCTTAACTAACCTAAAAGAATTCCTTTTTTTACATTTTAGTTACTTTTATAATTAGACATAAAGAATAAAGATGAAAAACAAGAAATTAAATACTTAACCAATCTTCTTTTTTTTTTGCTGTCATTTGTTGAAGAGAGTTAACCCTAATTTTTATCCTAATGCTAGTAATGCACTTAATAATTTTTGTTTAACTAAATAATTCAACAAAGAATATAGATGAATAACATGTAAAAAGTAGACAAATTCCCTAACCTCAAAATTTTTCTGGCTTTCTAACTATGCGACAAGAGTCCTTACAAATTCATCCAAGCTAGTCGTTAACTTTTTTGGGGGAATGATGTTGGTACTCTGAGTGAAATTGACATCTAATGTTCAGAACATTAACGTTATACAATATGTCATTTGATAGATGAAAACCTTGACTTTCTATTAGTTGTAGGTAATATATATAATTAAAAGTGAGAGAGAACTATTAATAAATTCTGAGAGAGGATGTGATAGGAAGGTGTGGCAGGAGGGGTATGATTTTCTACTCGATAGCTCTGCAACCAAACAAAATTGAAGACTATAAAAATTATGGTTTGTCTGAGCAATGACGATTTTATAGAGAATAATTTACGTTTAATTTCCTACTTTTTCAAGGTGTGGTGGATACAGTAGGGACGATGGCATGCAGAGAGAAAATGTGTCATGTAGTTCACACCAGGGGAATTCAGGATTTTTTAAAATATTGCCTTATAGAATTAAGAACTTAAAACTTGTATGATATTAAAATATGAAATATTAGCTAATATTTTATGCTATTCTAATTGATATGACATAAACAAAAAGTATTTTAATAAAATTTTGAATGTAAGACACTAAAACCTTGTGTTATGCTCAGTAAAGGATACCAGTGGTGATAGGGTTAACACTTAAGAGTTTTAGAAAATTTATTGCAAGTGCTTAACCTATTGGTGATTAAGAGGTTCCAGTTGCCCTGAGAACAAAATTGTGTTACTGCAGTAAACACTTTATAGGAAATGAACTTATATTTATTCTTCTAAACATGAAGATTATTCAATAGAAAGTATTGTTTATTTAATTTTATTTATAACAGTTTTTAAAATCTCATCTTTTGATTTTGGGGTTATTTCAACCAAAAGCATGAACTGAAAATGTTTCTCATCACTGTAAATGTAGAAGTTACTAGTACACATCACTTCAAACAAAGATATTGTAAACTGTAACAGTTTGTCATCACTGTTAATGTAGAAGTTACCAGTACACATCACTTCAAACAAAGATATTGTAAACTGTAACAGTTTCTCATCACTGTAAATGTAGAAGTTTCCAGTACACATCACTTCAAACAAAGATATTGTAAACTGTAACAGTTTCTCATCACTGTAAATGATGAAGTTACCAGTACACATCACTTCAAACAAAGATATTGTAAACTGTAACAGTTTCTCATCACTGTTAATGTAGAAGTTACCAGTACACATCACTTCAAACAAAAATATTGTAAACTGAAACAGTTTCTCATCACTGTAAATTAGAAGTTACAACATATTGTATATGTGTTTTTTTCAGGTCGTAGTCAAGTGTTACAGCTAGAAATTGAAAGGCTACGAGAACGAGAAACCACATCCACTGCAGAAAACCAGAAACTTAATGACAAACTTATAGAAATGGAAAAGGTTTGTAGATGGTTAAGTTTTTATTTTTAGAGTTCTACATCAACCGCTCGTTAAGCCATATCAGTTATTTTTGGACTAAGAAATATTGTAATTACTCAGTGTAATGTTCCAAGTAATTTTTTTTTTATAAAAACAGTATACACTGGGGTCCTGTGAAAACATGGTTCCCTAAGTGATTTGTTTTTGTTGTTGTTATTTTAGTGTTTTAAAGAAGAAAGATGTATTTGAAAATATAGATGTTAAATATGTTTGAAATCCATTATTGTTGTTATTAAGAGATAAGAATGTTAGAAATGTGAATTAAACATTATATTATTATACACTTTGTTAAAAAGTAAAAAATATTAACATAATAAATGACATCCATAATCACATTAAAAGTTGTTTTTTTATTCAAGAGTTAATATGCTTTTAACTTTGGTTTATTAGTGTCCTTTGTTTTTCAGCAAAGAGCTATGCTTGAGCTTGAGGTTAAGAATCTTCAGAACAAATATGACCAAGAGGCTGCTGCCCACCAGGAAGACATTGTTAATTTCACGGCAGACAAAAAACGGCTTCTTTCCTCAACAGAAGGAGCAAACATGGAAGCCTTGCAATGTATGGTTACCAGTGGTTCCATTAATATAAGCTTACTGGACTGCCATATGTACTCGATGAACTATCATACTTACTCATTAGGTTGTCATATACACACTCGACTGTCACATATATTCACTGAACTCTTATATTTACTCATTGGGTTGTCATACACACACTACTGTCATATAAACACTCTGGATTGTTATACATATACACATTCTGGACTGTCATACATACTCACTGAAGTATCACACTCGTTAGGTTGTCATATACACTGGATTATTATATAAACACATTGGTCTGTCACATACACTCACTGGACTGTTATATACACAATCGAATCTGATGGTTGTGTTGAGAATTTTGGTTGTCATATACACACATGAGACTGTCACATACACTCACTGGACTGTTATATACACAATCAAATCTGATGGTTGTGTTGGGAATTTGGGTTGTCATATACACACATGAGACTGTCACATGCACTCACTGGACTGTTATATACACAATACAATCTGATGGTTTAAATTTTCCTAAAATTTATTGGATGTTAAATTTTTAAGGAAAGACTTGTTATATATATAGACACTGGACTGTCATATACATATTGTAGACTGTCATGTTATGTACTCACTGGGCTGTTATATACACTTAGTGTATTATCACATATATTAGTATAAACTCACGATACTGTCATGTAAAATCACTGGATCATCATATACATTGACTGTACTGTTATTGAAAACTATTAATATCAGGATGTTAATTTCAAAAATATCCATATCCAAACTTTGAATTTTATAAATTCATGAATTATCTTATTAAAGAAATTGTGAAATAAAGCTTAATTTGAATAATGCTAACATATTTTTTGATACACTGAATGAGTTGAAAGATAAAATAGTATATTATTTGAAACAGCCTTGAAAACCAAGATGAATGAAGAAAAAATTCTACGTCAGAAGGCAGAAAATGCAAGTCAAGAGAAGGAACGACAGATATCTATGTTGTCTGTGGACTACCGTAGCTTACAGCAGCAGTTACAGAAAGTAGAAGGAGAGTGTAGACAGGAATCAGATAAGGTGTGTTTTAAACAAAAGAGTCGTAAAACTAAATAGATACTTTCGATGACGAGGAACCCACTTTGAGACTAATAATGGCTGGAGACGACTTGAATGGGTAATGA
>NW_013668618.1:8332-14065 GCF_000517525.1 Limulus polyphemus | reverse complement strand
TTATATTAAAGTTTTTCTTCATTACCCATTCAAGCCGTCTCCAGCCATAAATAGATACTTGTTTGTTCTCTTAATTTTTGTATGTTTATGTATTTATTATTTCTTTTACTTCATGAACATACCAGGTTAAGGCTCTAACTGTGCAGCTGGAAGATGAGGCTCAGAAACGTAATGCAATGCAAGCTGAGATGTCGGCTCAACTTACTGACCTAAATCTCACTAAGAACCGGGAAAATCAACAGATTAAAGAGCTGGCTGAGCTACGGGAGGTTAAGAAAACTCTACAAGAAGAACTAAAAGAAACCAGAGTGTAAGTTTGTAACACTAAACTTCTTTCTGCATCAGGCCTGTTAGAAAAGCCCTCATTTTAAAAATAATAAACTCATTGGAGCAGATGTCTTCATGAGGCCTGTTAAAAACGTCCTCAGTTTAAAATCAGTAAATTACTTGGTTCAGCTTGCTGTATAAGGCCTGTTAGGGGAATACTCTATTTGAGAAAAAACTCATTGGGTCATATTGCTTCCAGAATCAGGCCAATTAGACAAGAACTTCGTTTGGAAGCAGTAAACTCGTTCTTTCAGCTACCTGTATCAGACCAATTGAACTTGGTTTAAAAACAGTATGCTCATTGGGTCAAATACTTTTATCATCAGCTCTGTTAGAAAAGTACTTAGTTTAAATTTAAAAATTTCCTAAAACATTAGGTTAGCCTTAAATTTTATAATTTAATGCCTGTTTTTATTAACCTTGTAATTGGTTTAATATCACAAGAAAGAGTCACTTCAGCATTGTTAGTTTAGTGAACTAAATAAAACTTGATGTTGGTGCTATGTGTTTATATTTGAGCGACCTATTAATTTCTTATATTTTGTTGTTAGAGCCAGGAGTGCAGCCGACTTTCAGATGAAAGAACTTCAAGATCAACTTGAAGCTGAACAGTACTTCTCTGTAAGAACTGTATAAAAACATCATTCATATGTCTGGTAATCTCTTAAATAAATCACCCATGGGCTTAGTAATCTGTTAAACACATTGCTTATCATTTATCAGTTTCGTAATCTGTTAAACACATAACTTGTCATTTATCAGTTTCATGATCTATGAAATACATCATTTATCATTCTGGTAACCTGTCAAACACATCATTTATTAGTCTGTTAACCTGTCAAGCACATCATTTATCATTCTGGTAACCTGTCAAACACATCAATTATAGTTCTGGTAACCTGTCAAACACATCATTTATTAGTCTGTTAACCTGTCAAGCACATCATTTATCATTCTGTTAACCTGTCAAACACATCATTTATCATTCTGGTAACCTGTTAAACACATCATTTATCATTCTGTTAACCTGTCAAACACATCATTTATCATTCTGGTAATCTGTTAAACACATTATTTATCATTCTGGTAACCTGTCAAACACATTATTTATCATTCTGGTAACCTGTCAAACATATCATTTATAGTTCTGGTAACCTGTCAAACACATCATTTATCATTCTGGTAACCTGTCAAACACATATTTATCATTCTGGTAACCTGTTAAACACATCATTTATCATTCTGGTAACCTGTCAAACACATCATTTATCATTCTGGTAACCTGTCAAACACATCATTTATCATTCTTGTAACCTGTCAAACACATCATTTATCATTCTTGTAACCTGTCAAACACATCATTTATCATTCTGTTAACCTGTCAAACACATCATTTATCATTCTGTTAACTTGTCAAACACATCATTTATCATTCTGTTAACTGTCAAACACATCATTTATCATTCTGGTAACCTGTCAAACACATCATTTATCATTCTGTAACCTGTCAAACACATCATTTATCATTCTGGTAACCTGTTAAATTGTTTATTATTATTATATTATTTTATCTCCTTCATAGACATTGTATAAGACTCAAGTCAAAGAAAAGAAAGAAGATTTAGAAGAGAAAGAACGTGCTGTTCAGGATCTTCAAGAAGATAGGTGAGTGATGATGCTTTGTTTTTATTATTATCAGTTATCATAAGATTCAAAGTAGCATAGAAATATTAGGTTTGGTTCGTAAGAAGGTAAGCATAAATATATATAAAAGGACTTTCAAAGACTCTAAATTTACATATAAATATTCAATCTGTTAGATAATTTATTACTGAAGTCTTTTCTGTAGTATCTGTTAGAAGTGTAGGATGACACAGTTGTATATCTTTTTGTAGGGACAGGCTGTTACACCAACTGGAACTAGCCAATGTCCGAGCTGAATCTGAAGCACTGGCTCGCACAATTGCGGAGGAAACTATCTCTGATCTGGAGAAAGACAAGATGATGAAAGAAATTGAAATCAAGGAAATGTTGACCAGGCATCAGACTGATCTTTCAAATAAGGATATTATAATTTCTGCTGTAAGATATATATTTGTGTTTACCAGATGTCAGACTGATCTTTTGAACAAAGATATTATAATTTCTGCTGTAAGGTATATATATATATATATATATATATATATATATATTGACTAGAATTACATTTTGAGATGATTGGCTTTGTTTAGAATCTTCTGATTTTAGGACATGAGATTCTAAGTTATGCATACTTTATTTGGGCTGTAAACATTGAATGACACTTAATCACCTTTGCTTTTATTCTAGGTAGCTTTCTTTTCATTTTATTTGCTTCTTTATAAACTATCTTTAATTGGTATTTTCTAAATGTGTACACCAGTTTATTTGTGTATTTGTAACTGTTTTACACCTTCAACTATTAAGTTATGATTTAAAATCCATTTGTAACATGCACACCTCTGAAAAGTATTTGTAGATTGTTTGTGTAAAAAACCGTTAATGTTTGGTAGTTTTGAAATCTTCATAAAAACAGGTGTAGGGTAGGATATATTGATTAACCTTTCACAAAAAGTAACACTAGTACAGGTTAGAATATAGAGATTAATGTTTCACAGAAAGCAATATTAAATCTTGATAGAACAGTTGTGCCAATGAGTCATTCAGTTATTTATGTTTGTGTTTAATGAGTTCATATTGTACTGTTTTTCTAGACCAAAGACAAAGAGGTGGAGTACAGAACAAATGTAGAACAAATTTCAAGGGAACATGAAGACCTTAACAACAAGCTTAAGAATGCTCTAGAAGGTAAGAATTTTTAATGTTAAATTCAAGTAGTCCATTAAAGTAGTTATAGGAACTAAGAATACAGACAAGATATACATAAAATAATAATTTTATTATTGAATAAGTTACTAATTAATTATATGAATTAGAAATTTGGGATCAAGGCTTAATGACACATCTGTATTGTTTAAAATGTGATTTATGTATTTCAGATTTTCTCAACTTCATAGTAAACTGTATGTTATACAAAATTAACTGACATTTGAAGAAATTGTTTTGCCTAGTAAAAAAAAAAGAAAAACGACCTTTTTCCTTTATAGAGTTGATGAACACACGTAACCAGTTTCAAGGTTCAGATGGGAAACTTGACCAACTTCAGAGACAGCTAAATACTGAAAAGATGCTGAAACAACAGGTTTATTTTCTTATTGAAAGATTCTGTATTGTATACAAAAATTCATTCACATTGTGGTGGTGAAAGCCAGTGTACTAGCTGTACAAATAGTGGTGAAAGCCAGTGTACTAGATATATTATTGGCAATAATAACTGTATTCTAGCTTTAATATATAAGTAATAAGTATTCTTATTGAGAAATGTAGTATTTAATATATTTTACAGCAAAGCTATCTATATAGAAGTTTGTCACATAAAAAAAATTCATTGGTGTTCTTTAACTTTACCAGTTATAATATTATAGAGTAATGAGGTAATGAAGATAACATGTAACTCTTAATGTATTCATAAGATGATGTGCAATTAATCAGCTCCATTGTATACTTAGGAAACAGTCACATGACTTCATCTCCAGTTCAGTCATACTCTGAAGTATTACTTAAGTATTTAGCTAATATCGAGCCCCAATTTTTATCTAAGTGTAAGCCCCAACTTGTGTCTATGTACAAGCTCTGTATTTTATCAAAACACAAACCACAAATCTGGCCAATTACACAGGTCTGCGATGGTTTTATTTTCTTGAATAAACAGTTTACTTTGATTCATGATACTTGTTAAAGAGAGTAATCCTGAGAACCTTAACACTAATTATCAAAACTATTACATCAATACGTATAACTAACTGATTAAAATTGTCAATTCTGATCGGGGCTGTTATGACGTGAAATGACCCATTAAAGTGACAATTGTGAGAGATTAGCAAGAAGTACTTCATATCCAAAGTATGTAGTTTTGGACTGGAGCAGTCTTACATAATGTACCCGAAGGACACATCTTCCCACGTGGTCAAGAACAATCTTGTATAATCATTGAGTATGTGTAAGAATAAGCAATTCAATGATATTTCTATACTTTATCTGCAGGCTGTTAACAAATTGGCTGAAATTGTGAACAGAAAGGACTTCTCAGGCAAAATGAAGAACAAGGCCAATGCAGCCGACCTTCGACGAAAAGAGAAAGAGTGTCGAAAATTGCAGCAGGACCTTACTCTTGTAGGTTACAATTAAGCTAACTTTTCATAATAATAATATATCCAATTCTCATTCCAATGAAAGAAAGAACTAAAAGTAACAAACAAATAACATAATCTAGGTTGAAATCCTCACCATTTTTTAATTTTAAGACATTTTCAGTAAAATATATATATTTTTCAAAGCATTAAAATAATTTTTATAAAAGAAATTTTGTGTTTCAGAATTATTTTATTACTTTAATATACTCTAATTAATAGTTTTTTAGAATTATTCGACCCCTTTATTACCTAATTCTTGTGAAATGTGGAAGTAAGGCTTATCTTAAAAACAACCTTTTGAAACATACTTCAGGAAAGAGAGAAATACAGCCAGATGGTAACAAGATTCCAGAAGGAGTTAGCTGAACTTCAAGCAACTCTCATAGAAGAAACTCAAGTTAAGAACAAATTGCAAATGGAGTTAGATTCCAAGGACTCGGAAATAGAGCAACTCCAGCAGAAACTGACCGTGATGAACAGTGAAACAGCAAGCATCAACAATGGGCCTGATAATGAAACAGATGATGGCATTACTGGTAGCAAATTTTACCATTGCATCAGTTTATTAATACATCATTGTTATTCTTTTGCTCATTTCATCCAGAAATACAGTTACATCCTTATTTACTAAGCTGTTTTAATAATCTTCAACTTGAGTTTGGCCATAGCTATACTAATGTTAGGCTTGTGAATTACCTATTTTGATAAACTTTGATATTGATTATGGCCTCAGTTATATTGGTGTAAGGCTTATTACTTAACTATTTGATGAAATTTTACCTCGTACTGATGTATGACTTTTAGCCTAATTGTTTTAATGAATTTTAGTATGGAGTGTGGCCTATAACCAATGAAATGTCTAGAAACTATTATAAAAACACATTTTTTATTCTAATCTTCATTGCAAAAATTAATATATAAAGTGAGTCTCATTGCAACATTTTTTTTATCTTGTTTTGGCTAGAAAATGGGTGAAATGTATTTGGACATAAATATTATTTTATTTAATGTTTTAGAATATTAGGTGTAACATTAAAATCAGCATTTTAACTTAATTTAGAATTAAACCTAACTTTAAATATATTTTATTGATATTTGATGTCGCTGGACTCGCCCAGAGGACTTGTCCCGAGTG
>NW_013668618.1:5490-7730 GCF_000517525.1 Limulus polyphemus | reverse complement strand
GATGATGATGATGATGATTTGGGTGGGAAAAATCTAGCCAATCCAAATATAATGCTGTTGAAAATTACACATTGAATATTGAAGCAGAATATTGTGCTGTTACATAAAATAAGTTATAATAGTGCAGTATAAAAGGGTTTTGTTGGGAATGCTTGTGTTACTTATTTGATCCTGATTTGGAATAATTCCATGGTTTAATGTAGCTTGTTATAAAACATTATAAATGTGCTTTTACAATTTTTGTCTTAATCGTCTAGAAGGTTGGTTATCGCTTCCAAGTAAGCAGAATATCCGCAGACATGGCTGGAAGAAGCAGTTTGTTGTTGTTAGTAGCCGAAAAATTTTGTTCTACAACAATGAAGCTGATAAGGCTAATTCAGATCCAGCTGTTGTACTAGACCTCAGGTGGGTTTTGTTGAATGTTTTGTTTTACAACAGTGAAATTGATACAGTTAATTCTGACCCAACTATTCTTATTGCAGCTATCATTATGAACAATGGAATGACCGAATACTCAACAAAGTCATGTATTCTTTGCCATATATGTATAGGTATGATAAAATGCCAGGATTGGGTGTGGAACAGTCACTGGAATATTCCTGAGGTCCCACTTGCCCATAAAAATAAACTGTAATAAAGGTCGATTTTAACAGGACTTAGTTTCAGTGGAAACTTCTGATATTTACTGTACCAGCTAAATATCATGTTGGTTTTAATTTTGATATTTACTGTTCAATCTAAATATTATGTTGTTTTTAATTTTGATATTTACTGTTCAATCTAAATATGTTGTTTCTAATTTTGATATTTACTGTTCAATCTAAATATGTTGTTTCTAAGTTTGATATTTACTGTTCAATCTAAATATTATGTTGTTTTTAATTTTTATATTTACTGTTCAATCTAAATATTATGTTGTTTCTAAGTTTGATATTTACTGTTCAATCTAAATATTATGTTGTTTTTAATTTTTATATTTACTGTTCAATCTAAATATTATGTTGTTTTTAATTTTGATATTTACTGTTCAATCTAAATATTATGTTGTTTCTAATTTTGATATTTACTGTTCAATCTAAATATTATGTTGTTTCTAATTTTGATATTTACTGTTCAATCTAAATATGTTGTTTCTAATTTTGATATTTACTGTTCAATCTAAATATCATGTTGGTTTTAATTTTGATATTTATTGTTCAATCTAAATATTATGTTGTTTTTATTTCTGATATTTATTGTTCAATCTAAATATTATATTGGTTTTAATTCTGATATATTAAAACTAGTTATGAAAATAGAAGGTGAGAAATCTAATATTGGTATTGTGTTTTATTACAATGTTATTTTTGTCTTGCATTTATTGAGATGTATTTACATTTTGTATTTATATCACCTATTTATCGTACAGAGTTACAGTTACACTTGAACAGCCTTGATTTTCATCATCATCAAACACAATAAAACAATCAACAGATGTGTTTAAATAGTTATGTCTGGTTCTGCTACTAATTTTGTTTATCTTGTAGCCAACTTAACTGGTGTTTTTTTACTAAGCCGAGTTTTTGTTGGTTTTTTTCACCTTGATATTTTGATAACTATATATTTGTTATGTAAACTGATATTTGAAAGTTTTGGAAATGTGTGCCTATTGATTGTGAATAAATTAAAACAAACTTAAAGTGTAAGGTAACATTTTATAACCTTGTTTCAGGCTAGACTTACCTGTAGTAATAATAGTTCGCAATTCACATAAACTTAGGTTAAAGTCAGCTGTTAGGCTTTGGTGTACAAAAACTTGCAGAAGTAAAAGTGATTGAGGAACACCATATAATTTATGATTGAAGCAATGAGTAGATTCTATTAAATCATTAGTTAAGGAACCCTTGTTTTAAAGTCTGTTTTCAACAATAATCTGAACAGTATCCTCATAAGATGAGTAACTTTCATCTTAGGTCTGTACAGGTGAAACAAGTTTAATTGCAAAATGTTATTCTGTAGGAATTTATAGATAATCTAAGTTTTCAAGAATATTAACAGATAACATATTAATTTATCTAAAATTAACAAAGCAAGCTACCTACATAAAAACCAACCCACTAACGAAGATATATAATTTAATATACTGTTCTTACATTCTCACTTATAAAGTCTAGAATTTATTACTTCACACAGTCATTGAGCAAACCAAGTAGGAGAGAGATGGTAGTGATCCATGTTCATTATGTTATAACACATCATAT
>NW_013668618.1:0-4577 GCF_000517525.1 Limulus polyphemus | reverse complement strand
GTACAGTGATCCATGTTCATTATGTTATAACACATCATATTGAGAGATGGTACAGTGATCCATGTTCATTATGTTATAACACATCATATTGAGAGATGGTACAGTGATCCATGTTCATTATGTTATAACACATCATATTGAGAGATGGTACAGTGATCCATGTTCATTATGTTATAACCTTATATTTAGAGATGGTACAGCTTTGATGTTTATTTCAATTGCATGTTTCATGTCTGTTGATGTTATACAACATCGTGTTTATCATACAGCTTTGTTGTTTTTCAGTGACCTGTTTCATGTGTGTTGGTGTTATACAACATTGTGTGTTTATCACCCAGCTTTATTGTTTGTTTCTGTAAGATGTTTCATGCCTGTTGGTGTTATACAACATCATGTATTTATCATCCAGCTTTGTTGTTTGTTTTGGTCAGCTGTTTCATGCCTGTTGGTGTTATACAACATCATGTGTTTATCACCCAGCTTTGTTGTTTGTTTCAGTAAGCTGTTTCATGTCAGATCTGTTACTCAAGGTGATGTGATACGTGCTGATGCCAAAGATATTCCCCGTATATTCCAGGTATGTCTGATGCTTGTCTTTAGCATCTGTTTATTCTCTAAATAAGAATATATTCTCCTTAGTTCAGGCATGGCTGTCGTTTGATTTTGTGCATACTTTGTGTTTTCTATCTTCCTACATATTCCATTTTTGCTGAGTGCTTGCTTTTCTATGTTTTTGCTTTACTTACACAGATATTTCACCCATAACAGAAACCTCTTTTTGTTTATTTTTCTTTATTATGTAACACTTGCTTTTTTCTACATGTTGCTCATTTTGTGTGTTCTTTACAAAGATATTTCTCTCACGTTCCTCTTTTAACCAGGTTATTTACCTAACATCCAGTTTAGACTAACTTTTTTATTGTATTTTTTAACCAGGATATTTACCTTACATTAAGTTTAGACTGAGTATTTTATTGTATTTTTTAACCAGGTTATTTACCTTACATTAAGTTTAGACTGAGTATTTTATTGTATTTTTTTAACCAGGATATTTACCTCACATTCAGTTTAGACTGAGTATTTTATTGTATTTTTTTAACCAGGATATTTACCTCACATTCAGTTTAGACTGAGTATTTTATTGTATTTTTTTCTATGAGTAATGTTTAGAATTAAGTGACGGTTACATTATTCTACAGTTACTGTATGCTGGAGAAGGGGAAAGCAGAAAA
Source organism: Limulus polyphemus (assembly GCF_000517525.1). Classification (NCBI taxonomy): domain Eukaryota; kingdom Metazoa; phylum Arthropoda; class Merostomata; order Xiphosura; family Limulidae; genus Limulus; species Limulus polyphemus. Next base: position 3,345 of record NW_013668618.1, on the reverse strand, counting down.
CAGGGAGACAGTAGCCTTCCTCCAGAAGTACAACTTCCCAAAGATGTAAGTCATAAAATACAAGCTGTTTTACACCATATTAGTTGAATAATGGTGCTTAATTGGTACACCATTTTTCTTGCTTTCTTTTTTCTGAACTTCAGTCCACTACACCTTTACAAAGAATAGTACACCAGTTTCTTTGTTTCTAGCCTGGTGGTTAGGGTGTGAGACTCGCAACCTGTGTTCAATTTCCTATCATGAAACGTGCCCTTTCAGCAGTGGGGCATTATAATATGATGGTCAGTCTCACTGTTCTATTACAGTAGCCTAAGAATTGGCAATGGTTTTATCTGTAGCCTATCACTTGTAAGTTAGGCCAGCATGGCCAGGTAGTTAGGGCACTCGACTCGCAATCTGAGGGTCGTGGGATCGAATCCCCGTGACACTGAAACATACTCACCTGGTGTCTGAACTAGGACGTAAGTCCTACTCCCGGGAAACTCTCCTCCAACAGAATTTGGAGGTGTGAGAAACACCATACGAAACTACTACTTGTAAGTTATGGATGGCTAGCACAGATAGCCTTTGAGTAACTTTGCATGTAATTCAACAAATAAACTTTACTTTGCTCATTACAGAAGCTTGGTGTACTAAATCCTTAAAAAAGAACAATGCAGCCATTCCATAGCTTTGCTTATTATTGAACATTAGTCTAATACATTTTTATAAGGAATAGTAAATCTGTTCCTATCCTTTGCTGATTACCAAACCTGTCTTTTATGAACAACAATACACCAATTCCCTTTCTTTTCTTATCACTGAACTAGTTTCATACGTAATTAAACTGATCTTTACAAGAAACTGTACGTTAGATACCTTGTTTCATAAATAACTAAACTTGACATATCAACTGTAATCTTCACAAGTAACTGTACATTCAGTTTCCCTGGCTTCCTAGAAATATAAACGTTATCCAAGATGCAATAATCTAAGTAATGATGCTAAAATTAAAAATAAAATGGTAAAGGAAACATTAATATGTAACAGTCTTATAACAACATCTGCTTGAAAATTTGGGTGTATTAAGTTTCTTATATTTTTTTTGCATTGTATTTGCCACTTTTTTGCAAACCAGCTACAAGATCTTTTCTTTATTTGTTTTAATTATAAGAATCATATTTTTATAACACTTTGGTTATCTGAAAACTGTTTTAGTAACAGGTTTTTGGTTTGGATAATTGTTTACATTGTGCAATACTTAGTTACTAAACATTTTTGCATTTCTACTGAACAAACTTAATCACTTATGTGGGTATGGACTTGCTTTTCAGTTGATGCAGCCTGGAACGTTTGACCACAAAGGTCATGAGTTTGTGCCTATTAGCTTTCACATGCCAACCACATGTGAAGTATGCCCACGACCAATGTGGCACATGTTTAAGCCTCCACCTGCACTAGAATGTAGACGTAAGTAATACTTTTATTCCAAGTCCTATAGACTGTTATTTAAAATTTCTTGTATTCTGAGATACCTGTTCATTTTCAATAATGGCAATGTGAAATTCAAGGAAACATAGAGAAATGTTGATTTGTGTTGAATATTCAGATCTTTCACCTGTGTGATCGTAGGTTGTCGAGTCAAAGTTCACAAGGATCATCTTGACAAGAAAGAAGAAGTGATAGCACCATGTAAGGTAAACTATGACCCTAACTCAGCTAAAGAAATGTTACTGTTAGCAAATACTGTAGAAGACCAACAATTATGGGTCTCTCGTTTACGGAAGAAAATTGAAAAATGTGGTTATGCGGCCAATCAGGAAACTCGAGCATCTCCCAGGTTAGTAAGCTTTAATTAAGATACATTTACAGAAAATGGTACAATATTTACTAGTGTTAGAAGCTACTTGGATCTTCTTTACTGTGTTATTACAGAAATTTGTATAATATTAACTAGTGTTAGAAGCTGTTTGGATCTTCTTTACTGTGTTATTACAGAAAGTTATATAATATTAACCAGTGTCAGAAGCTACTTGGATCTTCTTTAGTGTTATTACAGAAAGTTGTATAATATTAACTAGTGTCAGAAGCTACTTGGATCTTCTTTACTGTGTTATTACAGAAAGTTGTATAATATTAACTAGTGTTAGAAGCTGCTTGGATCTTTACTGTATTATTACAGAAAGTTGTATAATATTAACTAGTGTCAGAAGCTGTTTGGATCTTCTTTACTGTGTGTTTATATGTTGTGGAAGAGTTTATAGATTTATATTTACTGCAGATTATTTATCTGTTTGTTACTTAAGGGCTTCTATGAGGTCGGCTCATAAATACCAACCACAGAAATCATCTACCTTACCTCCTCTCAGCTCATCAGGGTCATTGAGAAAATAAGATCAAAGTTGATACATAAAAGAAATTTTAAGTGTTTCCAGTTATATCAATTATTCATAAAACAAGGAGATTTATAAATAACCAGATTGCTCTTTGAACAAATGTGATGCTTATTTTCTGAGAAAATGGTTAAATTTTATATTTTAGTATTTTAATAGCAATAAAGTATTAGATATGTGACAAAGTTAAACAAATTGAAAGAAGAGAAACAAACCTTTGAACTTAAGAAAGCCTTGCATATAAACTGCTATTTTTGTACAGTAATGGTTTCAAAGTAATTTTATTACAAAAATAATTTTCTTGATATTTTGCATAGTTTTAGGATTATTCAAAATTTCTTGTGAACTACCTGTTCAGATGCATTTCCTTCACAATATTTCAAGCTGTCTTTAAAATGTCATTATGTTGAAGCATATTTTTAAGAGTACTTTCCAAGAAGGTGTTTGTAAACAGATGTGATTTGAATGTTCCTGGTTAACTTATATTTCTATTGGTTTGAAGAAAGCAGTGAATATTAAATGAGTTTCAACATCCTTTAGTATAATGCTACACAATGTAATTCTTTTTTCTGGTCAAGTCAACAAGTGAATGTGATATTAAAAAGAGGTCTATTAACAGCTGTTGTGTTAAAGAGTGACTTATTCAGCATATTTCAAGCTTTATGTTTATCTTTTCATTTTAGAAATGTGGTTGTGATAAATCTGAAGTAAGGAGCAAAATGAAACTGTTTCAAACTGGAAGTTAGTGAATTTTGAAATACTGTATTACAGGCAGACAGTCAGTGGACATTAAAACACTGTATGATAGACTGAAAGTTAGTTTTGAAATACTGTATTACAGGCAGACAATCAGTGGACATTAAAACACTGTATGATAGACTGAAAGTTAGTTTTGAAATACTGTATTACAGGCAGACAATCAATGGACATTAAAATACTGTATTACATGCAGACAATCAGTGGACTTTAAAAT
>NW_013668617.1:139624-150272 GCF_000517525.1 Limulus polyphemus | reverse complement strand
CAAGTTTGAGTTCCACTACTGTAAAGGGGCAATTATAATCATAGAGACAGTCGGCCCAAAAAGAAAGAGGTGATCGCTCTGCCCGAGACTTTATGGCCAAGCAGGCAGGGGAAGAAACAGAAGTGCTAGAAGCATGAGGAAAGCTCTGGCCAAGAGCATCAGCAATGCTCTGGACATCAGCAACTTCCTGGCCATTGGAAAGCAAGATGGAAAGGGGATGGGAAGCATACCTCCCAGTGACTCTCCGAATCTTGTCCCATACAGTTTTGGAACTGGTGGTAGAAGAGATGCTAGTAGTGAACTTAATCCAAGACTCCTTTTGGCTTTGACGTCGAACCTGCCAAGCATGGGCATGGGCCCGCTGATAAACAATGCAGTTAGAAAGAGTGGGATACCGTCGGAAGGTATCCCAGGCCAGTTTTTGAGCCTTCGATCCCCCCTGACAGGCAGGACACCACCATGGACGAGGATACCGTGGAAAACGTGTCGAGGTCTTAGGAATAGAATAAACAGCTGCCTGGACAATACAGTCAGTCACTGCCACCACACAATCGTCTATTGATGGCAGACAGATGAAGGCAGGATCAAGTTCAGAGAGAGAGGTGAAAGATGGCCAGTCAGCCTGGTCCAGCTTCCACCATGTCACTTTTCATTTTTTCTGAAAAGGTGGTGTCTATTTACTTGTGACCACGCTGTGTGTGTATATATATATATATATGCAGCCACAAAACACCCAAAAATGGGGCACAAATCATAGGACGGATTATTATGTAATGTGCCCTGGTTTTTTAACCTCAACTTCGCTGGCCTCACATGCAGCCAGTGGTGGGAAGGTGGTTGCTTACAGAAAAAAATAAACAGATGAAATAAAATAACAACAATAGTAAGAAAGATAATAATTAGAATACAATACACCAATGGGGGAGCCAAAAATGTTCTTGAAGTTAGCATTCTAGCCCCAATATGATGTTTGGACATAAATACCAATAATTCTTCATAATTTGGTAAAATTCATTTTGGTGAATTAGTGAATGTTTGCCAAATTTGAAGTATTTTATAAAATTTAAACTTCACAGGACATGAAATGTGGATTTCAACCGCGTTGGTTGTACAAAGAATTTAGACTGTAAGTACATACACCTAAGTTAACCAAAATATCACACAATTTTCTGTATTCAATTTGAAAATTTTTCGTCTTCAACGAACTCCAATTTCGTGCTTCATAATAAAACTTTGAATGGTCGGTGCACACAGAATGTTTCCATTATCTAAACGTCCTTCTGGAGTATAGCACCTTTAAGTTTAATTAAAATGTCTCAAATAATCATTATTCTTCAAACATTCAAGCGGAAGCTTTCTACTTCTGTCTGCAGAGTTTACTTGTATTTATTCGATAAACTTATATTTAGTCAATTTCACTTACATAGAAAATCTACACCATACTTTGCACAAATTTATTCCAAAGAGTGGCAAATTCATCTCTATATTTTGAGGCTCAATATAGTAACCTCGTATGTCCTATTCTATTGCTTATACTCCAGTAACGAGATACTTTTTCATGTTACCCTTTTTTCCTTGCAAGCGGAAAGATTTTTCGACCTAGATACCCTTCAGTACCCCAGTGGAAAAGATGTAAATTTGCAACACTAAAACCCGGGGTTGAATTCTCCGCAATGGACGCAGCAGAAAGCCCGATGTTGTTTTACTCTATGTTACGTAAAGACAGAACGCGCGGTTGAAGTTTGATTGGGCATGGCATGTATAAAACAATTTATATGAGATTTGACTTAAAGAGTTTATAATGCCATCAAATTCCTCATATCTTAAACTATCGTAATAAATTATCTTTATTGATATTTACTTACGATTTTATATTTTCTAATAAAATGGTTTCTTAATTGAATTATATCACTAAGAGGTGTATGCTTACAACAGAATAGAAACTCATTTCTATATTAATGAAAGTGTAATGATCGTCTATTACACATTCCCTAAGATTACTGGAACCTAGTACTAACCCATTGTTCGTTATCGATATGGATCAATGATATGTTTTTTTTTAACTGGAGGAGTTAAAGCTGTGGTTAACAATGTAAATATTATGTGGCCTAAAGTATCAATATAACTAAACAAAATATAATAATACGTCTGCTAAATTCTTATTATTAAGGAGATAAATGTATTTTCAACCCGAATGACACCTTATTCGACACACGAGCTGAATGGTCAGGCTAGAGACTCCAACAGAGTAATATATAATTTAGAACCGCTGGTACAAGTGAGGGAAGACAGTCAGCAGAACCCGTTGCCTATACTGCAACTTTTAACATAATTGACTGTAACTTTTATAACGCGCCCAGTGCTGAAAGTGAGGAGAATTTTCAACGAAATGGGGTTTGTTATTAAGCGAAAAGCTACACAATGGGCTATCGGTGCTGTGCCCACTACGGGTATAAAACCATGTTTCTATCTTTATAAATCTACAGACATGCCACTGTGCCACTGGGGAGCTTTCAGCGAAATATCCTGCTCTCGAACTTTGGATCCTCCGTCCGTAGCCTGGAACAATAACCGTTAGGCTTCGTCCGGCCCAGGCAACATAAGATAAATATTGATCTACCAGTACAACCTACACGAAACAGTAAACTCCGATCACACCAATACCCATTGTCTAAAACTGCGCGGATCAGTTGGGATATTTCTGAAGTAATTTATGTTAAGTACACCAGGGAAATTTATTTTTTCTTATAGAAGCAAGTAAGATTATTCTAGTATATTCTAGTAGCAGCTACTGTGAGACATTTTTAGAGAGGATATGGAAAGGTTACTGTGTATGATGGTTATGGATAATCTACTTGCAAGACTGAAAATAATACTAAAAATTGCGAATAATTTTGAATAAAACTTTAAAGAAGAAGCGTAGCTGACAACTAGCGTACAGTCTAGTTTATTGAATAATACGTGTGCTAACTATCTGACCAATGAACATTGCGGTTTCACTAATACTTAAAGGAGCTTTATTGTGTTTGGGTAAGAAGCGATCCTTTTCACAAGTAAATAAAAACATTAGGATTGTATCAACACCCACAGCGACACAAATAATCCATTCATTGTGTGCAGAACTGTATTGACCTACGTAAGACTAATTAAAGTAATAATTACTGGTAACATCTGCCTCTGTAGTTTTGTAAAAGAACAGGTAGAAACTAAAAACAACAAGAAAAAATAACATTAGTTCTAAGATAGTCTATTAACTGAACCAGAAGTTTCAATTTGGGAATTTTCTGGGAAGGTGAACACTTATTCCAGCGAGGATGAACTCCTGTTGCAAAAACAGATATTTGCTTAGACAAAATAAACTAAATTTTTATATACGTTTTTACTTTCGAAAAACTTTCTAAGATCCTGTAAATATTTAGTCCATTTACTACCCATTTTAAAGAATCAAATAGAAGTTTATCAAGAAACAAAATGGGCATACAATTATTTCAAAATGTTTTGAAATAAGTTCGTGGTAGTTAATATTCCGTTTATATCATTTTAGTGCTCTATTAACATTTTGATATATTTCTGTGTATAAAACGCGCACACACACATAAGTAGTACAATTAATCAAAGATCTCGTCTGTTCATATACTTTATGGAGCAAAAAGGTTGAGCAACTAGGATCGTTATGCAGAACGTACTACAAGTGTACTGCGTGGGGTTCTATAAGGCACGTGGCAAATGTCAAACAGTAAATGTGATACTTTTTTCATAAAAGATATTAGTTAATTCCAAGAGAACGTTGAATAAACTCGAAGAAAAGGAATTAATCATACATGTGGTTTCTGCATCTCTATGAACAGCTCATGTATGCTCTTCAATGAAGAAGCCTAATAAACAATATATGTAACGTTCCCAAACATAGCGAACATAAAAAGGTTTTGATGAACACAACATTCGAATCTTAAAGACACGTTCGCAAACATGGCGAACAAAACAACAACAAAAATTATGAATACATTTTCATTTTAAAGACTTATTACTGTGACATAACCATGAAACATTATAATGTTTTTTAGAATATTAAATACAGTCTGAAGAAGGCTATCAAATAAATATTCAACAGAGCTCTATAAATGGTTGGAGACAGCTTGAATGGGTAAAGAAGAAAAACTTTAATATAAGTTTAACATAACAGCAAATATACAACGTTTCGACAATGTTTTGTCATCATCAGGTAGCTCTATAAAATCGTTTGTTTTCTTGTATATTTGATTTAGCCTTTAGTGTAGTAATCCAGGAGTCCTTTCTTACAAAAAGTACCTCTCTGTACGCTTCTAATTTGTACTTAGTCAAAAGTAGTTGGGTTCAATTTCAGCAAGAATGGAAATTAGATTCAATTTTTACTTAAACCGTCTATAAGTTATTATACTCACAGTATTTGTATATACTTTGTAGAAATTAATCACACAGCTGCTTTAATGTATATTCCTTCTTCAGTCAACTGTATTCAAGTTAATGCAATACTCAAGATAATAAGATAATATCCTCTCGTTACTTTCTTTATTTCTTACGTTTGTCATTTATAGTTATTATATTTTATAAAATAAACTAAATAATTAACTAAACTTCAAAAAAGTAGAAAAGTTTAATAGCTTTACTTTAATAAAGCTTTCTAAGTAATTCAGTTGCGTAATAATGTTTTTCAAAGCCCGGATTCTTTTTGTGTTCCTGTTGCTAATTGGATTGAAGTATTACTTTCATGAGAGGGATCATGCATGTTTGGATTATTTTCTAATCTACCGCATAGTTCGTATACTTATAGACCAATAAAAGTAAACTATTTATGTATAATATGTTTTCTAATTTAGCCTTATAAGGGTTCTCAGACTTACTAGTAGCTTTAAGAGTGATTGAAATTGGGAAGTAGGAGCGAAACTTAAAACATTTATATATTGGGTCATAAAAAATATAATTTGGTCTAGGCCTTACATTATACATGAGAAATAATTGAACAATATCTTTATATTAAGCTTAGGCTAAAATAAATGTCAGCTAGCATTCTGGCACAGATAGGGCCTCAAGTAGCTTTGTACGAAATTCAAAAACAAAGAAATGTCAGGAAGACCCCCAAGTAGAAAGACTTAAAATTTTTAGCATTTTTGAAAATTCATCCTCTACTTTTAGTACTTTTTTTTTTATTTTGTACATTTCAGCAAATTATTCACAATATGATTATTATTTCGCAAATACAAAAAGTTTTTAACATGAAAAAACAATGAAAATGCTTGTAAAATTTAACATCGACATTGATAATGGTAAAAAGCTGTTCGGGGACATTTACATATAAAATACAACATGAAATCTTATCTTTTAATCACAGTAATACTGTTTGTGAGGAATAGTATTTTAAAATACCAATAACACGTTAAAAAGGTAGTGAAGGTTTAGCAAACGACTCTAATCTCATCACGAAACGTTAACATACGTGCTAGAAATTAAGACGCTATGCAATTTAATAAACAAAGAAAAATTACAGTAGTATTTATAGTAAACCTTATTATACAGTTCAGTGTCAAGTAAGATACTAGATTTTTAAAAAATCCTGAAAATATTAGAATATTCAAAAACAGAAAATATCACTTGGAACGCCATTTTTACAAAAACCAAAAACACCTCCGTGAATAACGATAGACATTCTTCAAGAACTGAGTGAGGTATTGAATTCTACACCTTCTCGTAAAAGGTAAAAACCACATCTTGTTTCTATGATGGTGAGGCTCAGAAACAGCAAAAGACTCTTACTCATTCGATTAGAGAAAAAATATTAAACCGATCTGAACAGCAACCATACGTATGTATATGAACTTCACCCATTGTCGGTCTAACATTACCTTTGGGTCGAGTATATACATATATATATATATATATATATATATATGTATGTAGGTGTAAAGATTGAATAGGGCAATAATATTCTCTTAAGAGTAAACTTTTCACAATTTTGATTTTGAAACTTTTATCTTACCAAGGATTCAGGCGTTTTTTTTTTCCTCTCTAACAATATTAATACAAAATTATATTTTAAAAATTTTAAGTAAAATTTTAGAATTTGTGAAGCTTTGGTCTCATGATATGTCAAAATCGTTTGTTGTCAGATACCATTTTAAATCAATCATATTGTTTTATCAAACATGTTGAAGAAACCCCGAGAGGCAGACTTTTGGAATCAGTTTTGTTTTTCAGATCGGTAACCAAGGCTTAGTATAGTAACGCAGCTGAACAAAGATTGTTGAGTGCTTATTTCAAAATAAAGATAAGAAAGATCAGTTCTGGTTCAGATGTTGGATAAGAAGTTTTCCTTGTGAGTGTTGATGACTTTAAAAATAGGAAATATCTCTTAGAAAAGTCACTGGCATAGCTGTTAATACAAGCATAACAGTTAGAGTATTATATTCTTAGTTTTGCCACTGTGTCAGATGTTACAGCTTTTATTTGATTTTCTTTTTCAGTTATGTTTGTCAATTCTAGCAAAAGTCACAAGCAATTTGTTCAATTGTCATAATTTCCAAAACTTTTGCGTAAAATTGTTTTTATTATCAATATATCACGAGTTTTTTTTATATTGCATTTGAAAACATATTTCTGATTTGTTTATTATTCACTGCTTACCGCACTAATATTTTCTGTAAGCGATAGCTTCAACATAAGTCATTTGGGGATCTAATGATAAATGGCCTACAGACACATGAGTACGTCTTATCATCAGGCTGATGCATTTAATACTGTTCTTATCTGTTAAGCTGCAAACACTAGAGTGGAATTCACAATAACCATTTTTGTGTTTTATAGAACCGTCAAATGAGAAGGATGCGAGCAAACAACTACAGGCCATAAAGATGATTCCGAAATTCTCCCAGGAATCCGAGAACCTTAAGAAATTTATTCTTGAACAAAGGAAAAGAACGTTCTTAATATACCAAATGTCTAGTTTGTCAGAGTATTTCGTAAACAGATTGAAGTGCTTGCTAAACGATTGCATTAGAGTTAGTTGTGTTTCGGTCATTTGAGAGAACTTCCGAGGAAGAATGAATTAGAACAATTACAAATAAGGATTTCCGCTTGACTTGTTAAAAGGAGGGTTTATTAGTTGCAAACGTGAGAGAAAAAGTGGGAAGTTATAAGAACTGTCAGATGGACAGTTAAGATAATTATTACACTCAATGAACTTGAGTAACTTTTCTGATCGAAACACAAGCCATATGTTATGTAATTGTAGTTTATCTAACTTAATAAGAAAAACAGGCTTTGCAATTAAAATAAATCTATAGGTAACTTCTATAATAGAGTAATTCGTAATATTTTCATTTTCTGTCTAGGCTAGCACGTTAACTAAATTTTCTATATAGGTAATAATTTATATAGCATCTTTTAAACACTTAGTTTGGCATTGGACAGTAAGTACTTGTTTGTTTGTAATGAAGCACAAAGCTACACAATGTGTGCTCTGCCAACCACGGGTATCGAAACCCGGATTCTAGCGATGTAAGTCCGCAGACATACCGCTGTGCCACTGGGGGGGGGCATATGGAATTCTACAAGAATAATTTCAGTTTAGTTAGGATCACAGATTAAAATATGTTTACGATTTTTACACAAGCATGATTAAAAAACAGAATATTAGAAGCCACAGAGGAACTACAACTGCGAGGAACTCTTGGAAATTAAAAGGTATTTTAGTAATAAAAAAGATATAAAGATGAAATACACTGATTAGTTGAAGGCTTCATGTAATGTTGTAAGAAATTAGACGCCTCTTTTATTACTGAAAATCCTTTTAATTTCCAAAATTTCTCATCACGGCCAGTTTCAAGTGCAAAATAAAATTAAACAACACAGAAACATAGATCCTGTTAGGAAACAAGTAATATACAGAATAGTTAAACATGCGAGTAAGATGTACCATTCGCATTCCAAGTTTATTAAACAGAAAATAAACAGTTTGTTGATATTAAACCAAATAACTTTTAATGATATTCCCTTCCCCCTTTATTAATTATATGAACTTTTAACTGACCAAACTATCTATTGGTACAAAAAAATATGATTTTAAAAACGCAACAAACAAAAGTAAGTGAAGATATATCTCCTTTTTATGCATTAGATATGCACGTTGAGTTATGTTCTTGTATTTGTTATTGTTTTTTTTACCTAAGTAATAGCCTTAGCGGACTTACAACGCTAGAAACCGGGTTTCGATACCAGTGGTAGGCAGTGTAGCTTTGTGCTTAATTACAAACAAACCTAAGTAATATAGTGTTATTGATGTGCTTTCAAATATTTGATATAAATGTTTAAATTTAAAGTTACAATGATAATAATGCGCTCTAGAAAAAGAAGAATTCCGATGATAGGTTACTCGAGGGGTAATATAGCCTAATGTTTGGAATATTCGTGCTGTAAAGTACTAGTTCTAAAGATAGGTTTTAATAAATACAAATAGAGTTCGTATTATATTATACTTTTTAAAACAGTTTCTTGCATATATATCAATAATTACACCATTCATAAATACCACTTTATATATCAATAATTACACCATTCATAAATACCACTTAATTACTTCAATAATTACACCATTCATAAATACCATTTTATATATCAATAATTTCATCATCCATAAATACCACTTTATATATCAATAATTACACCATTCATAAATACCATTTTATATATCAATAATTACACCATTCATAAATACCACTTTATATATCAATAATTACACCATTCATAAATACCACTTAATTACTTCAATAATTACACCATTCATAAATACCACTTTATATATCAATAATTTCATCATTCATAAATACCACTTTATATATCAATAATTACACCATTCATAAATACCACTTTATATATCAATAATTAGACCATTCATAAATACCACTTTATATATCAATAATTACACTATTCATAAATACCACTTTATATATCAATAATTACACCATTCATAAATATCACTTAATTATTTCAATGTAGAGTTTCGTACTGAAAAAATGCACTAACTTATATATCTCGGAGGAAAATTTGCCTGATTTCTCAGTTCAATAACACAAACTTATTTGACATACAGCGTTTCAAATAATGCATTTGTATACCTTGAAGAAAGATAACGTTTATTTTGTAGCTTTGTAGATATATTTTCTAGTCTGGTTATTATTATTTTTTCCTTCAGCCCTGCATAATTTCACGAATAGTGTATATATGTATATACACACACACATATATATTGGAAATGATAAAAGAATACCTCGTGAAACACGCATGCAACTAATTTAACGAGATTCCTCTCGAACAAAACTTTTTAAACATTAAAAGTAGAATACAAATGATACATATTTATATATTTCAGTTTGTGTAAGAGCTAGTTTTGACTACAATTTCCTCATCATTTGGATTCAAAGTTCTTATAATGCCTTGTCGAGTGTAACGTAGCGGTTCAAGTCGTGATTTTGGATTCGAGAGTTTATAATTCGCGTTTCTGGCCCTCCCAGTGGCACAGCGGTATGTCTGCGGACTTACAATGCTAGAATCCGGGTTTCGATACCCGTGGTGGGCAGAGCACAGATAGTCCATTGTGTAGCTTTGTGCTCAATTACAAACAAACAAACATAATTCGCGTCTCATTGCCACACACACAAAATTAAAATCGCCTTACAAAAGTGGCCGTCAAATCCCACTAATCCAGTAAATAAGTCCAAGTGGTGCGTGATGTTGACAAGCTGTCTCCCCTCTAGTTTATCAGTTTAAAATAAAAATAAAAATATTTGAAACAAAACAAACCTAATATTCCTCCAATTACCAACACATACATATATATATATATATATATTGTTCGTGGTTTTAACGACCTAACCCTTTATACAATGTATTCTGTTTTATGGAACCCTCCGCGAATAATTGTTACTTTTATTAACTGCATGAAACTTTATTACTTTAGTTACAATATTCGTTTCATATTGGAAATACCATTTCGAAAACGCTCGTAAATCTTCTGGTGTCACAACTCGGTTGTAGACCACCACATAAGAAGTAAAATTTTTAAAATATTGAACAATATTTGACAGATGAAAAGGCAGTCGCGGTCGATTCTCATTTTGAAGTTTCATACCACTATTAAACCGTCAGCAAATAAAGTTTTATTTTAGATTTCAACAGCACTTGTACATATAGATACAAACTAACAAAAGAGCTGCGGCACTTGTACATATAAATACAAACTAAGAAAAGAGCTGCGATACAGTACATATAGATACATGTGAAAAAAGAGCTGCGGCACAGTACATATAGATACAAACTAACAAAAGAGCTGCGGTACAGTGCATATAGATACATACGAACAAAAGAGCTGCGGCACAGTACATATAGATACATACGAACAAAAGAGCTGCGGCACAGTACATATAGATACAAACTAACAAAAGAGCTGCGGTACAGTACATATAGATACAAACTAACAAAAGGGCTGCGGTACAGTGCATATAGATACATACGAACAAAAGAGCTGCGGCACAGTACATATAGATACAAACGAACAAAAGAGCTGCGGCACAGTACATATAGATACATACGAACAAAAGAGCTGCGGCACAGTAAATAA
>NW_013668617.1:127040-138757 GCF_000517525.1 Limulus polyphemus | reverse complement strand
AGCTGCGGCACAGTACATATAGATACATACGAACAAAAGAGCTGCGGCACAGTACATATAGATACCTACGAACAAAAGAGCTGCGGCACAGTACATATAGATACAAACTAACAAAAGAGCTGCGATACAGTACATATAGATACAAACTAACAAAAGAGCTGCGGTACAGTACATATAGATACAAACTAACAAAAGAGCTGCGGTACAGTACATATAGATACATACGAACAAAAGAGCTGCGGCACAGTACATATAGATACAGAACAAAAGAGTTGCGGCACAGTAAATATAGATACATACGAACAAAAGAGCTGCGGCACAGTACATATAGATACATATAAACAAAAGAGCTGCGGCACAGTACATATAGATACATATAAACAAAAAAGCTGCGGCACAGTACATATAGATACATACGAACAAAAGAGCTGCGGCACAGTACATATAGATACATGCGAACAAAAGAGCTGCGGCACTTGATTTTATTAGCTATATTTTTGTGTGCCAGCAATAACAAGCGTTTCGATTCAATTTTATTACTCATCAGGATCTCTACTAACCTATCCTCAAATTAAAATTATTTTAAGTAGGATTAGAGTAGATTAATCTATGGGACCCTGGACGTGATCTAATGTATCAATCGAAAGCTTTTGACCTCCTGAGTCCAAAACTGTAACCACTTCTCGAATCGGTCAAGAGATGACGGAGCTATGAGATAAAAGTTTGTACTTGAAAAACAAAAAACAAACTCAGAGCTATTCTATGAGCCTCTATGCCACGGCTAAAAATCTGACCACGAAAAAACAGTTTGTGGGTTGAAGTATTAAATATCCCAACAAAATAAACATTCTCAAGTCATGTTTAATAAGCATTTTATTTCACCAATCACAGTTTAAATAACACCTATTGTCCTTATGATTCATAAATAACCATAAGTAGCACAAAATTAGCTTAAACTATTTGAAATGATTTTATTCAACTGTGTAATATAGTTTACAGGTTTTTAGGTTACCATAATTATTAGAATAAATATTTCCCGTTTCCCGTATAAAAGACAATGTTTAAAGAAAAGCACCACGAGCCTGAAAATAACCTTAGATTGACGTTTAAGATGTATATCCAAAACCACTAGCAGGAGTAAGAGAACTAGATAATGGACAGTAGTCTCACTGTTGACTCTGAATAGCTCTGACAGGACTCACGTTTCAAGTTTTTGAAAACTTTCAACTATTTGTTCAATGTCTGTTTTTCAGAATTATTTTTTTTGAATTTCGCGCAAAGCTACACGAGGGCTATCTGCGCTAGCCGTCCCTAATTTAGCAGTGTAAGATTAGAGGGAAGGCAGCTAGTCATCACCACCCACCACCAACTCTTGGGCTACTCTTTTACCAACGAATAGTGGGATTGACCGTCACATTATAACGCCCCCACGGCTGAAAGGGCGAGCACATATGGTGGGACGGGGATTTGAACCCGCGACCCGCAGATTGCGAGTCGAACGCCCTAACCACCTGGCCATGCCAAGCCGTTACAACTATGGAGCTGAAATTAACTGTGTTAGAATAATGATTACAATCTTTCAGAAGATTAAACATAAAACACCTTTCATTTCACTGTGAAAGAAAGGGATTGCCAAGTCTAAAGTTGATGGGTTTTTTTCAAGTTTATCTCAAAATAGTCTTTAATTTTTCACTCTCTTTTTTTTCTAATTTTTAATCATCTTAATGAAGGAAAATGAAAACTTTATGTAATTCAATTCCCTTCACAACAACATAAAAATACAAACTGCTGGAACAGCTGTAGACAAAACAAACCATAGTTGTATTTCCTGTCTTCACCAGCTCTTTTTTTCCACTTATTTCCTTTAACTAATAAACCCTAGCCAATGTATTTGTTTCGATGTTTTCATAAAATTTGATATGTGTCACACCTTACAGAGTGTACCTCAAGCAGTGGCCCGGGCGTAACTTACAGGTTAGCATGCCGGACTGTAAATCCGAGGATCCATGGCTCGCATCCTTTTGTTGCAAACTCGTACCTATCACTTTGGGGCCACAGGTGCGTTGTAAGAGTGACGGTTAAAACCCACTAATCGATTATAATAGCCCAAGAATCAGATTAAAATTAGGGACGGCTATCGAAAATATCCAGAACAAACAGATCTTATTTATAGTGCAGTAGCATTCAATGTTCTATATCTGTTCACCAACACCCAGAACTCTCGAAAATCAAGTTCATCAATTGCCTGCAGAGCGGTGTTCTCCAGAGTAAAAAGTACTTAAATCAAAGCTATCTCCTATAAGCATTCTGAGCCTTTCACATGGAAACGTCTGGTTCATTCAATTTATCGACGAATGTAGGGTGTTAGAAACTTAGAACGCAAGCAGCTCAATAATGTAAATTTCAACTGCGCCAATCTGTTTTTACCCGGCTATTTTATGCAAACAGTGGAAAACGGTTTTGATTTACGAGACAAACATCTAGGAAGTCTAATAACGTCTCCCGTGGCAACAGTCTGCTTTCAACTCTCGTTACGTCGACGGGAGTTGAATGTGACAAAATCATATACTTTGATACATTCATAATGTAGGAAGAGATTGAGCGTGACAAAATCATATACGTTAAAATGCATATAAAACTTCAGACGAACACGCACAAAGCACATATACTTTTTAGAACTCTTAAAATGTACTGCAGAACCTCTCTATTGTTTTTATATCTTTTCTCTGAGCTTCGTTCAACTGATATGTTTCTGTTTTTGGTTGTCCAAAACTACCTATATTGAAACAGGGTGGTGGAATTGCAAATTTTACGACAGTCTTATTACCAATAAGTATATAAATCGTGTAAGAAACATTTTTTCCAAGACCATACTTTGCTGTCTTACAATGTTTTGCTCCGTTTTATGTGAACATTTCATGACACTTATAGTAAGAACATATATATGTTAGCTAACAGAAAGTAGTGTTGACATTAAATATCAAAGATTAGAACCACTACCACAATAATCTACAACGAACAATAAACCTTAACACCGTCTTGTGTTAAACCGTTCATAAAGTTAGGGTCAGTTTGTTTTTTTCGAGCAGTAACAAAATATTTGGGGATATGTTTGAGGATAGACCCATTAAAGTATGAAATTAAGTTTATAAATATGTAATTATCGAAAATATATATACATTAAATATCAAGTACTTGCTAGTAGTATCACAGCATCACTCTCCAAAGAAGAAGGCACAGTAAAAAAGTTAAAATTCTTGGGTTTTAGAGAACAAAGCGAAAGCTAGAGTAAGGTGTATTTTTTTATTTATTCTACATGCCCAGTTTAACAGTATTAAATATAAAGTTAGTTTAAAACAAACATAAAGATTTCAGCCTTCAAGAAATTAAACATGATGAAATAAAGAACTGAAACGCTGGAAGAACAAATATAAAAACGTAAAGAAGATAGGGTTAACGTGATTGTTAAAACCGTTTTACTATTACTATTATTAAAAGTTTCTAAAATCAATTGATTTTTAAATAACTTCATCATTACGTCGTTAATAATGTTTGATGTTTATATCAAAAATACTGATTTATTAATGGGGTTTTTAAAGTCCTTTTCAATCACCAATAAAGTAACCTAAAATTAGTGATTGAAAAGGACCTAAAAAACCCGTTAATGTTGCATACAAATCACCATTTTAAGAGGCCTGACCGTATTTCTTTGATTTGCCAGCCAAAGCTGTGCTGATGAGCCTTCAATAGGCGAAACTGCAGTTAACAGCAGTAGGTACGGCCAATCATAGAAAACATTAGATCCTTATGTCACGGATTCTCCATTCTATATTACCTTTGTTGAAATTGGAAGAAAAATATGTAACATATATATATATAATCATTAAATACTGGTTTATATCTAAACGGTACCTTATCATTACGAAACTCAAAAGGCTTTTCTCACAACGTTGGAAAAATATTGGCTAACATAGGTCTTGATTGGAAACTGGAATAGCGCTGTAGTCACTACTGTGACGTATCAGTGTTTTTACTGTGTATTTTAAAAAGCACACGTATCTTATATTTGAAGTTATAGTTTAGTAACTATAATATATGATATAATATAGAGGACAAACATTAGAATCCTTATATTGCAAACATTTTTTGAAGATATTGATAGAGATGTACTTAAGTGAAAGAAAGCCAAAACAACAACAACAAATTAATGGTTTTCTTCTTCAGTTCTGTTGCTTTGAAATTATTGGTGAAAGTATTAACAACGCCCATTTTTATCCTAACCCTATCTATCTGTCTGTCTATCTATCTATCCATGGAATTCATGTATGGCACGTTTAAAAATATTTTCATTAAAATTGAGCACAATGAGGCAGGCATCCTTTACAAACAAATAAAGAAAAATGGTAAAATGTGAAATTATCATTTCAACAAGAGTATATCATTTAAACTTCAAAAACTATCTTTAACTTTAGCTACGAGTCAAGTATCAAGCCAATCAATAGAGCGAACAAAAAAAAATTAATTGCCTCGAGAAAACGCACCTGTAGTCGCTTTGATTGGTGATAATGATTGCTTAGTCAGTCACTCACTATTAAAGCAGTTTACTACTAAATTTCTAAAGGTGTGCCAAATCCGTCATTTGTCTTCTCCAATTTTGCTGTTGGAGCCGCAGCTGTTCGCCACTGTTACCATATTGAAGGTGACGTAGGAAAGCATGCGTGGCTAAATTACTTCAAGCAACCTTAAGTGAATACATCGTGATTTTTCGCATATCATTAAGTGTGTACAGATCACCCAGCTCTTGTTAAAAGCGCTTTAAAGGTTGTTATAAAAAGAAAGCGGATTTTGGTAATTTAAGAATTTATTTTAATATAGACATCGTTTTATACTCTTACTACAAAAAAATATAAAAAAAAGTATCAGACGCAAGCGTTGTCTCAGCACTTTCAGTATACTAAGCTTGCTAAAGAATAAATGTAATAATTGACAATAATACCACTGTTAATTAAGAAAAGGTGTTTGTAATATTATCAACCTTTTCTTAATTAACAATAGTACTAGTTAATTACAGTGGTAATATTACAAACACCTTTTCTTAATTAATAATAGTACTAGTTAATTACATGGTAATATTACAAACACCTTTTCTTAATTAACAATAGTACTAGTTAATTACAGAGGTAATATTACAAACACCTTTTCTTAATTAACAATAGTACTAGTTAATTACAGATTTGTAATATTACCGCTGTAATTAACTGGTAAGATCTGACCGTCACTCTTATAACGCACCCACGGCTCCAGAGTGCAGAAACGGGACGCGTACAAGAAAAAATCCTTCGAATTAATTGTTGGGCACGTGAAATAGTTTTTGTTAAAATGCGCTTTTTGTATAATATGACAAAAAAGGTAAATAATTATTTTTAATGAACATTTATAAATAGAATAATAATTAAGTTAACATCATTGCATTTGCAGGATGTGTGACACAACCTGTAACGATATAGCGACACCGAATATCCTGCTATTATTGTTAATGTGGAATAAAGTTTTCATTGTTTATTCTGAGCTATAATGTTGAATAGTTTTCATTAATACTAGAAATAAACGACCTGTTACATATTACAATTTCGAATGGGCTGAAACCGAGCTAAATGATAAGTTAAATTTAGTAGTTAAATAAATGCCGATATATCTCCAGTTTATGATATTTGTCAACAAGATTGATACCACAGTTTTCTTTTTTTTTAGTACAATTATGTTTTGATATACAAACGATAATACAATTTACATTAACAGTTATTACAAATAGTTATTATAAACAATGATTTATATACAAAAGTTTCACAAAATTACAAGCATTATAAAGTCTTCTTTCTAGTATGGAACTTCTTTGATATCTTATCGAGAGTTCACGATGAGCGAGTTAATTTCGAGTTGATGTAGGTACAATTCACTTAACAGAGAGCTAGCTACTAACCCTGTAGTTCTCGCTGATCACACGCCAATTACAGGTCGAGTTTCTACCGATGATGTTAGGTAATGTTTTCGTAAAAGTACTAATGTCCGATGTGAATCCACTGAAGTTAAATGGTTTGTAATGTTCGAAATTTATAAACGTTCTTGGTTAAATATCTAAAGTTTCCCGATTAATAAACGTTAATTCTAGTTATAGCTTACGAACTTTATAGCACACTAATTGCAGCAACTCAATAATATATACACTTTTTTTTTGGCGTGTCGTGTTGGTTATATTTATAGGCGTGTGAAGAGTTTCTCGAATTTTCAGCTTTACGTAACAATACTGATGCTAACACTATCGTTTACGTACACACATATATTGTTGATTCTTACACTCCAGAATCTCCTATAACTTTAGTGTTTCGCAACACATATTTATCAGTATCAGTTATATACGTTACTAAATATAAAGTTCATTTAAATGAACATCGATATTAAAATAATTATATATAATAATAAATCCGTCAAAGACCTAATAACACCAAAATGTTTTTATTTAATTAGAGACACTCGATGTTTCGCTTTACAGTTTCTTCAGGACTGTTCACTAAAACACAAACCGAAATTGACAGTACAAAGCGAAACGTTGAGTGTGTAATTAAATAAAATCACCATTTTGGAGTTATAAGGTCGTTTATTTCTAGTATTAATATGTCTTCTATACACCAGTATGCACTTCAGAAATTAAATGAATAGTTTTCATTGTATATTCTGAGCTATTATGTTGAATAAAGTTTCCATTGTTTATTCTGAGCAGTTAAGTATCCAGTTATACTGAACAGACTTACAGGAGAGGCGATATTATGATCTAGTTGTCTTTAAGCTTAATCATAAGAAAGGATGGGAATAGTTTGCTTTTTAATAGCTTCTAATTAACCCTCTCTCTCTCCCTCTCTATCTATAGATATATAGTTTAAACATTAGCGTACTTTACTTTTGAAATATTTTACTCTTAAGCAAATGGTTTTGATGTACAGGGTATACTATGTTAAGCCAATAGTTTTGATGTACAGGGTATACTACGTTAAGCTAATAGTTTTGATGTACAGGATATACTGTGTTAAGTCAATAGTTTTGATGTGCAGGGTATACTATGTTAAGCCAATAGTTTTGATGTACAGGGTATACTACGTTAAGCTAATAGTTTTGATGTACAGGGTATACTATGTTAAGCCAATAGTTTTGATGTACAGGGTATACTATGTTAAGCCAATAGTTTTGATGTACAGGGTATACTATGTTAAGCCAACGGTTTTTATGTACAGGGTATACTATGTTAAAACAATAGTTTTGATGTATATGGTAGTTCAAAAGTTAGTTGTCCTAAACTTAAACGTCTTCTGTTGGATAAAACTTTAATCTCTTCTTGTGGATAACATTTGTTTTGTGACACAAAAACGTCGTTGGCCCTATGCCATTTTGTATGCCTTCTTATTTACTCCTCACATTACTTATACATTAATACAAAACCTGCGAATATATAAAATAATTAACACCATGTTCTGAAGGTCCACCGTACAGTTAAGATACACAAAGCTGCGAATATATAAAATAATTAACACCATGTTCTGAAGGTCCACCGTACAGTTAAGATACACAGAGTACAATAACCTTAAAACAACATATCTTGGAATAAAATACTTTTCCCAGAAATGAAATTTACTGTCATAAACAGCATAAAAACGAATCATATTTCGTTTCACATTATATCAACCTGTGATTAAATACTTTTTTATAAAAATATATTTGATATTGTAAAACACTTAAACCAAATTCAGACCTGATGCTACAGCTATTTGCACGAATTCATAGTTCAAGATTAAATACAATTAATAGATTTATGAAAAAGTATGCAAATAAAGGATTATGAAGCTCTTAATTTATTTTTCTATTTTACTGTTGTTAAACAAATATCTTAATACAGGTCACAACAATGGAACGAATCTGACACCAGCCAAAAAATCAGACTCTTTGTCAAGTCGAACTGAATTCAAAACACTGGATAAAGGATTAGCTTATATTTCATCTATAATGTAACTTTAAGGTAATTTGATTCTGGAAGAATTGATCAACTAATGGCGAATTGATA
This sequence comes from Limulus polyphemus, assembly GCF_000517525.1. NCBI lineage: Eukaryota > Metazoa > Arthropoda > Merostomata > Xiphosura > Limulidae > Limulus > Limulus polyphemus. Next base: position 130,647 of record NW_013668617.1, on the reverse strand, counting down.
ATAAAGGGAACGAAGTAGTTAGAGAGTTGTGGTGTTTGTAAGGGAGGGGTCTATTGTCTTGACTCGTTTTGAAAGTCATTTTCAATTACACAGATACTGGTATTATTACACACTTTGCTAATGTTATATTAAATACTTGTATCGTATGGTTGAAAGTAAAGTAAAAAATAATAACGAAAGCAAAAGTAAAAACATATTTTAAAGTCTGATAATGATGCTAAACTTGAACATTTCTGTTGCTCTTTTTTTATTTCTAGCGAAGTACAATTCACCTGTTTAATTTTCTTCTGATGACAGTTCAACAGGTTATGAGTAAAATGACCTTCCGGGATTTATATATTACACGCTTTAAGGTTTCACCTGAGTTTTTTTTTTTAATTTACTAATTTGAACATTAAAGCCTGCTTCATTTCTTATACCTAATTCAAACTCGACTAAGATCCTCTAATATTTCTTTCTGTCACGCAAAGAGACCAGTAAGATCTATAGCTTCTGACGTTTGTATGTGTTTTTTAAATAAAAAAAGAAACATCTTCCAAATATTTGTATTTTTGTGTGAAAAAAAAAAGCAATCGAGCTCACAGGTACATAATACACCATAGAAATTCTAACTTAGTTTCCAAGGCATGTCCAGTTGGCCATTAACCGGAACGACTGTTCTTACTGAAAGTACTCCACGAAAATCATTATTTATCATCACGATTCGTCATTTACACCTGTGCAGCAAGCGTGCACGTAGCCAGTATTTTCCACCATACAGCTCACCAAATACACTTAAGTCTCCAAAGTGGCAAGCTATTCATTCATCTCAGTGCACTGTTTACAAATAGCAAACAGAGAAAAGCTAAGTAATTTTGATAATTCTACACCTAAATAAAAAACAACAACAATGTGCTTTATTGTGAAACATGTTAATACTTTAACTTTGTTTAAGACACTTGTGGCTATCTATGTGTTTTTATATCATTATTAATTGGTTGTTTCTATATTTTGTGTAAGTGCAGAGCTATACAATGGGTTATCTTTGCTGTGTCCACAGCAAGTTTAGAACCCCACATTTTAACGCTATAAGCCCTCAAGTTTATCTTTCAACTACCCTGAGTCGACAAATATTTTTTTATGCATAACGTCTAAGCTGGTAAACGTTTAGGCCAGAAAGGGTTTGATAAAATATCACAACAAAACTTACATGCTTGTAAACATATGATGTTAAACAAGTTAAATTTTGAATTATGTTGGTGACACCGTTAACATTTCTGTGTTTTCAGAAAAATAAACTAATAACATTTCTATTATCTGTGAAGAATTGTTAGAAAATCTTTCTTATATCCCAATTTATCATGACAGCTAAATTGTAAAAGAATAAAGAAAAACATCTTACGTTTCTTATGAAGAGCATATGAGCTTTTCTCAAGCCTCTCGGAATTCAGTCTTTTTTTTTAAGTTCTGCTATTGGGAGTAAATCTCATCAGTAGTATACCTTGTAGAACTTGGAAAAAAAAACAACAGAGTTGAAACACGAGTTAAGGCTGAAAATAGTTTAGTTGAAAAAATACCAGGTCTTCACTTTTCGAAGTAACTTATGATCGAAGTAATGTTAAGTTTTGTCTATGAACGATTCCTAAACAAGTAAATTTTAATCTGATAATTGTTTAACTACAACGCTATATTTTTTCTATATCATTTACCGAGCAAAAACGTTTCGTTGAAAGTGGCATGAAAAGCTATTTGTAAATGTTTATGGCAGCATATTAGTCACATGAAGTTAAAAATCATACTTTTAATATTTAAGAACGCCACAGAGTTACTTTTCGTTCTCCTCCTTAATCCGTTTCTAAACCTGGAAAAACACGAAACGTTTTCTTTCAAAGGATGTTTTAATGCTTATTTTATTAAACTTTAAAGCTACGAACTAAGAAACATAATTATGTAAATTATTACCCCAAGTTTTCGTTTATTCTGCCCTTCAATGATTATGAATAATCATATACGATAAGTTACTTAAATGGTTGGACAATGTAGAAATCATATAAAATAGTTGTACAGTTTATGCGACCATTGGAGTTATAGAGTTTGTGTAAGTAACTGACGCTGTCCTTTGAAATTATATAAATAAAACAAAACACGAATTTTTCGCATGACTACAGCTTGAGATACAAGTGACATTTTTTTTTAGAATAAAAAACAAAAGGGTAAAAAAAAAGATTGCACTACATTAATTACAAACAAGCTGATAGAGTTTATAAAACAAGCAGCAAAAGGTAGATAAACAGAGATTATGACGTTGTATTTACGGAGATTAAATGGTATAATTTAAATTAATTACTTCAAGTGTCGACACCTATTAAATTAATGCAACTTCTGAAGCAAGAGCATTTACAATTATAACTACTGGGATCGAATTGGATGTGACACTACTAATATCGTTTTGAAAGCAAAGAATCAGAATCTACGGAGCTTAGAACACGATCAAAATATATATTTATTGTTCCAAGGATAAAAGATAGTTACGGTTTGTTGGTATAATTTTTCTTCATTAGAGGTGTGTAGTTGCATCATCATGTAACATACAACGAATGAGTAACTCTAGTTTCAATCGGATGGTACTGTAAAGTGCTCTTTAAGCGAGAAAGAAAGAAATTAAGATAAAATTGATATCTTGAGTATCTTTCATTATCACAAAACAATATTCTGGAAATATTTTCCAAGTTTTTGTTTTCTTTTACGTAAACTAAAAAGCCATCTTCAACATAATTAAGTAATATATTAAATAATTCAAATAATCACATAGTAATGTTAAAATAAGTAGGAACGACCTTTGTATCAATAGCTGTACCATTAACGTGATGGTAAATTTGTTACTCACAAGTTACAAAAACGAAGACTAGATTTATTGTATTTATCCACAAAACATTTAACAGATTTAAGTATGTAATCATATTTGATGTGGAGTTACTACATTTAACAGATTTAAGTATGTAATCATATTTGATGTGGAGTTACTACATTTAACAGATTTAAGTATGCAATCATATTTGATGTGGAGTTACTACATTTAACAGATTTAAGTATGTAATCATATTTGATGTGGAGTTACTACATTTAACAGATTTAAGTATGTAATCATATTTGATGTGGAGTTACTACATTTAACAGATTTAAGTATGTAATCATATTTGATGTGGAGTTACTACACTTAAAGAAAGAAATCTATAATTTTCTTCTAATATTTCGACAATTGAAAAAAATGAAATTCAAAATCATCCCTAATAATACTCTGACTATTAACTAAAAAGTTTTGATAATATGTCCAATAGAACACTTAAATGTTCAGTAATTTTTGATTACCTCTTACAAGTGGTCTTTCAGAATTACAAGAATTTTTGCAATATGAATATATTCACTTCTCGTTTCCAACGGTATTTCTTTAATTTCTTCTGATTTAATTATCTTAGGAAGTACAAAAAATACCCAATTTTCTTAGTACTAAAAATAAAATATTTCTCTTTTTCTAATAATCTCACCTTAAATTTGCCCTCCCCCCCAGTGGCACAGCGGTATGTCTGTGGACTTACAACGCTAGAAATCGGGTTTCGATACCCGTGGT
>NW_013668617.1:121854-127019 GCF_000517525.1 Limulus polyphemus | reverse complement strand
TTCAAACAAACAAACAAACCTTAAATTTGTCATAAAAATTCATTAATTTTTCTCTAACGGATTTTATGCTTGTCAATTTATTTAAATCTGCTATTCTTTGGTAAACCATTGTATTATTTAAATGTTCGTAAGCCATATTATTATAAAAGTTGTCGAGTCACAATTGCTCATATTTTATCTTTATCCACTTTTTGAAAAATCAAATTAGAATTTCTAAGTTTCTTAAGTGATTTCAGTTCCTTTAAAATTAAATTGAATTCTCCCTGTTATCTACAATAACAGAACATATTTAATTTTTTTTAGAAATTAACTGTAGTTCAGGATTTATTCAGTTTGTAAGGTCAAAATTTGACTTTATTTTTACTTTGGATTCATCTTTATTTGAAACATCATAAATATATTTAATAAGTCTTAATTTCCTAGTAAATTCATATGTATCTTCTCTCAGTTTTGTTTTATTAAGCTTATTTGTGGGAGTAAATGTTAATCCTTTTCTTAATAACTGCATTTAATTTTCTTTCAAACTATTTTCTGTAAAATTAAAAAAATTAAACAATACTGATCCTGGATATCTAAATAATGTTTGGAAACTGTATCACATTTTTTCAAAATTATAAGTCTCTCATAAAGAAAGTATCTTGTTTCATAAATGCTTCATATTTTCCATTTTGTAAGGTTTTTCTGTGTAAATCTATAATATTTTCGTCCTTGTAACTTGTGATGACTTTGAACATATTTATTTCGTATAGCAAGGCATCTATTACAATTCCTTTCAATGTTTCTCTATATCTCTGGATCTTCTCTATATTTAATTGTTATATAAATACAATTACTTCTGCTTCAATTTTTCTTCAGTACATTATTCTATTAATGCTTCAAAAACTTCTTTACATTACGTTAATTTTTTAATTCAATTCAACATTTTTGAGTCAATATATGCCAGCAAATATTTTAATGAATGTATTTTGAACAAGTTTAAAATTCTGAAAGAAACAAATATTCATGTGTTTCCTTTTTTGGAGATTTAATATAAAACATGAAAAATATTTCATAACTTTTTTGGTGTCACTTCAAACAGACAGAGGTAAGAGAGTAGAAGTAACAGTACTTGAGTGAGGTTAGTTGGAATCGTGCAACGGTAAAAACCGTTACTAGGAATCACAAAAAGGACAATAAAGCAAGTAAGAGGTATATTTTATATTAAATTATTAAAGATTATGGAAATAAACTGATTTTAAATAAATAATAGAAGAAAGCTTAATTGAAATATTTTTTAAGAAGAAATATTAGAATATTTTGTTTGTTTTTAGAGCACCGCTGTCCCCCTGGGAACAAATGAACAGAGAAATTAGTGTATTTGATAAATTTAAACTACTTTTATTTAGTAAATTTTAATGTGTGAAAGTTATATTAATATTACATTTTACGTTTATACATTCTTAAAAACACACATTAAATTCGTGTTATTTATGTTTAGTAGAAAAGTGGTATTTGAACATGTTTATTGTAAAATGACATCCTGAAGAGTGACCACTGAAGTCACGAAACAGCTAGAAAATAATACAGAAGAGAAAAAGCAAAAGAGTTTAAGTAGTTTAGTGTTTATTTATATATTTGTATATACAGGTGGAAACTTCTAAGTATTTTATTTATATATATATATATATATATATATAAACTGAAGCAGTGTCCGTCGTTCGTTTGTTCATTCAAAACCTAAGTGATTAAACATTTTTAAGGTTAGCCTCAGCTCTAGAAGTCCTCTTTGATGAACGATCTTCATAGTTCTCTCAAACCAACATGATGAGCACGAAAGATTTGAACTGAGTGAAAAAATTATTTGAATAATTATTAAGCTTCTTTAAGTTTAGAAAAAGTTTATTTTTCAAGATTTATCGGTTTCAACAATATAACACGCTTGATACGTTAATTAAAGGATGACCATAACGATACTTGCATAGTTTCATGACTCACTGCTAAATACGTATATTAACACATCAGATAGAATCTATTTCTCTCTCACAATGTGTTTATTATAACAATGTTTTTGCCACGATATCAGCAACAGTCTGCAACATAACTAAGGAGTAGCCGAAATTGTGACTGGAAGCTCATGGAAGAATGTAAAACAGCATGGAAGAAATTACCTTGTTGTTATATTTTGATATTCATTACCCAAAGTTAAATTTGATGACGAGGATTCCACTTTTAAGAATATAAAGTTTGAAGATGTCTTGAGTAGGTAAAGAAAGAAACTTTATTATAAATGTACAACGTTTTGACAAGCTTATGTTATCATCGGGTACATTTGTAATAAAGTTTCTTTCACTGCCGATGATAACATAAGCTTGTCGAAACGTTGTACATTTATAATAGTTTCTTTCACTGCCCACTCAAGCAGTCTCCAAACGTTATTATCCAAAGTTACTTTTAATCAGGATGAACCATAGATTTTTCAATTTTTATTATCAATAGACTCAATCAAGAAATTATTATGAATTGTTTATCATTCTCTGATCATATTTTACTGAGGTAGTTCATTACTTAATATAATTAGATAACCAAGGGTCCACAAGATAATTAACAAATTTGTTTTATAGTTCATAATTTGGACAAAGAGCTATCTGATATATCAGTCCCTATTTTTGAACTAACAGACTAGAAGGAAGGCAGCTAGTTAACAGCACCAACCACCAACTCTTGAGCTACATTTGTCTTATCGAACAGAGATTTGACCGTCACTCTTATAGTGCACCCAAAACCCCAAAGTGAGGATTGCATTTTCGCGGGAACTAGTCGCGAGCCACGAACCTTTTGGATTTAAAGTCCGGGCACCTTAACCACTAGGTCACGCCTGGCCACATAACTTGTTAGTTTCAACTTCACATGGAATGAGTAATAATATTATACGGATTTATCATTCATGTCAATGTATTATACTATCCAAACAGAGTACTGTATGCATATATTGTTTATATTTTTCCTAAATGTTTCTTATTTTGTGTATGAACACAAAACAAAGCTGCAATTGTTGTTTGTGGAATTTCGCGCAGAGCTACTAGAGGGCTACATGCCTAGCCCTTAATTTTAAAGTGACAGATTACAGGTAAGGCAGCTAGTCAACAACACTCATCGCCAATTCGTGCGGTACTCTAATTGAATTTGACAGTCACTGTTATAACGCATCCGCGGCCCCAAATTGTGTGGAGCGCGATTTTTATGTTGTATTTTTACGGAAACGGGGATCGAACCATGGAATCTCGAATCCACAGTCCCTAAAACGGACTCATAACATCTTGTAATAACGTCTATTCTTAGAGTTTTATCGATTTTTTTACTAATATCAGGCAACAATCCTTTTTAACTTTAGTAGAAAGTTCATTTCCGGAATCATTTATTTGAATTATGGCTTTAGTTTGTTCAAAAACATACTATTTTCTGTACATAACCATCATTTATAAGAGAATATGCTTATCATACAAAGTACAACTCAACAGATTGAGAAAAGTAATTAGTTTGTTACTTATATTGTAATGAATTAGTAATAAATGTTTACCAACAACTCACTATTTACTAATCGTACTTATAATATTATCTAAAGGAAAAGACATATTAATAAACGTAAAACTCAGAAAAAGAAAGACAAGTTAAAAAATTGGGTTTCTTAGGGACGCTGGGAAGAAATGATAACAGAAATTTGAAAGAAATTTTTACATGAGTGAAAGAAGAGTAAAATAACGTTAATGCGAACTTACGAAAGTAGCTGAAGAACAATGATAAGTAGATGTTAATAGCATCCATTTTCAAGGAATTACGTACGAATTTTTACTGTCTTATGGCTCATGAATTTCTCTGTTCACACTATAACTACTCTTTAAATGGACCAGTAAATAATATTTAAAGTTGATTTACCAGAGTATTTCGTTATTCTGTTCTATTTTCATGGCTGGCGATTATTAAGTTCATAACGAAAAGTAATGTTTTTAACTTTCAGTGAAAAATATCCAAAACTAACAATCTCACGTCAGTAGCCAAGCAAAACAGCCAGTGTTTTACGATTCTATCACGTAACATAGTAACCAAGTAAAACAGCCAGTGCTTTACGATTCTATCACGTAACATAGTAACCAAGTAAAACAGCCAGTGCTTTACGATTCTATCACGTAACATAGTAACCAAGTAAAACAGCCAGTGATTTACGATTCTATCACGTAACATAGTAACCAAGTAAAACAGCCAGCGTTTTACGATTCTATCACGTAACATAGTAACCAAGTAAAACAGCCAGTGCTTTACGATTCTATCACGTAACACTGGGAAAGTTTTGAAAACAATGATTTCTGAAACACATCATCTGTGATTTCATAAAATTATGTTTTTTGTGTTTACAGTTGAACATGATTTTGCGATACTTTTCTCGGTCGTTTTAGTCATATTTAAGTAGGACTATTTGCTATTTTATGCGAGTTCCTTATATTATACGTTTGAATAGTTTGTTACAGATTCAGAAATTCCTTGTAGATCCTGAGGAATTCTATTAAAACTAAGGATTTATTTCCCTATGGTACTATTGTTTAAGAAAATTGTATGAAAATCAAGCTATCTGTTCAAGTAACACAAACATGATGTTACAGTTAAAGCTAATGAATACAATATTTTATACGTGTTGTTATTGTGTTAGGAAATTTGTTTTCTGTGCTGTAAATAAATTCTGAGCCATTCATCATTTAAAAACGTAAATTGATTTTATTAAAATATGTTAATATGCACCTAATCGATTTATTGTGGAATCAATTATTGTAGAAATCAATTGGGTAAATGATATTATTTCTTATCGTCCCTTACATATAAGTAAGTACACTGAAGTTTTATGTATATTAACTACGTTTACAGGCTGTACATACACCTTTAGTTCTTAAGTTGTGGTTTCGATAACTAGTAACTCCCACTAGCGGTCAGATTCAACTTTCGTATCTCCATATATTCATGGTTTATTAAAGAACCTGAGAACGCAAAGTTTGTATTTGTAGGTTCAACAAGTTCTAAATCATTACTCTTTGGATGACATTCGGTTTTATAAAACCTATACTGCTACTTGTAGCATTCAGTTTTTTAAAACCCATGCCGCTACTTGTGGCATTTGGTTTTTTGAAACCCATACTGCA
>NW_013668617.1:114150-120877 GCF_000517525.1 Limulus polyphemus | reverse complement strand
TTTTTACGTATAAAAACCAAAATTACATCTTGCTTTATCAATTGGGATAATATTAAATTGTTCTTGAACGTTTTTACTAATCTTTAAAAAAATGAAAGAAATATCTATTTTATATTGAGATAGATTTAAATTCCTTAATCGATTTTTTAAGGAATTGATGAAATATAATTTCCATTCAAAAAAGAAACATGGAGGATAGTACGTTGTTTCGATTATTTTGATAATTTTTTAAAACCCATACCACTACTTGCGGCATTCGGTTTTTTAAAACCCATACCGCTACTTGCGGCATTCGGTTTTTTAAAACCCATACCGCTACTCGGAAATTATACATTCTTCTTTACAATATTTATGGTTTTTATAGACAAATCAGATATTTTAAAAAGTCATTGTTGACTTATCCCAGCTCTAATCACAAAAGGTTTACTTGTTACGATATTCTTTCTTGTGGGTTTCTCTATCAAAAGTGTTATAAAATTGGATAAGCAATATTTCACGATGTTTAGTTTCGTATTTCTTGTTAAAAACAACATTACATATTGGACCAATCACAACTTTATGTTAATAAAGTTGTATTAGCATACTCGACTACTTATACACCGAAGTTAATTCATATACCCAAGTCAAAGAACTCTCAAGTATGCTCTTAAAAGTCACTTTTCAATCACAGAAATGACTAATTAAATAGTGCATCTGAATTTTGGAAGTCAATTAGTTTTCGTGTTTTTATGTAAACCGAACTAGGGAAAATATCTTGCGTCAAGAAAATATGGCATATTTCACACTAATTTTGAAAAATGACTTGAAATAGATACTAAAATACCTGTTAGTATTTCTCATTAATATAAAAGTAATTAACACGTATTGTTACAAGCTATTTTGTTTCTTAATTTTAGGCGATTCCCCTTTATCGACCTAAGCGTGAAAGTATTATCTCTAAATCGTCTTTCTGTAGTAGTTTTCTTTGCTGTTGAACTTATAACTCACATATAACATGTAAATCAAGGATTCAACCAATGTTACTGGTGTGAACGAGGTTATCTTGCTCTGTTTTTCCAAATATTTAATTCTAATACAATCACATTCAAAAGACAGTATATTACTATAAAGTTCACACAATTAAAGTTGTGATACTGTTGTTATGCTCTTGTTGTTGTTTTTTCAGACATAAGAAAAGAGAGTTAGTGAAGTTAACACACATTGAAAATATTTTTCACATCTTACCTCTCTACTATTTTACGCTTTCCAGGGCCCGGCATGGCCAGGTGGTTAGGGTCGCGGGTTCGAATCCCTGTCACTCCAAACATGCTCACCCTTTCAGCCGTGGGGGCGTTATGACGGTCAATCCCACTATTCGTTGGTAAAAGAGTAGCCCAAGAGTTGGCGGTGGGTGGTGATGACTAGCTGTCTTTGCTCTAGTCTTACACTGTTAGATTAGGGACGGCTAGCGCAGATAGCCCTCGTGTAGATTTGCGCGAATTTAAAAAACAAACAAACAAACTTCTTCCTGATGTGTTCTTTTTTTCTTTCAAAATAATTTAGCAGTTGTTCTGAAAGTAACATGAAGTGATTCACTGGCAGCAGCCAAGAATTCATTTCATCTAGTTTCATTCAACAGCTCGTGGAAAGACAACACCTTATATTTCATAAACAATGACGTAGATTTTGATATCCATAGCACTGCTAAAAATGACTAATGAAAGAAAATACAAAGTAAAAGAAAAATTACTAAAATAGTAAAGTTACTCATTACCAAATTAAGATTGCAAAAATCTCAACCTTCTCGATAATTTGAGTTGTGAAAATACAATTTGGTTTTAACTCACCTCATGTTGTATTTGAAGCTTATTTTATAGATTAGTTGATATTTTATCTTTATTCTTGTAAATCTTAAAAAGATTTGTGGACATAAGAATAAGTGCTAACGTTTTTTTACCACCATTAAGAAAGCCTTTTAGATTAATAATACTCACATAAAAAGCTTTCAGAGAAAGTAGAAAAAAAATACAAATTTTTTGTATTCTGGAAAAGTGATATTTCTAATTAAAAAACACGATGAAAAGATTGAATGAAACAGGAATGAGCCCTAGCTCCTCTTACGGCATGCAGGGAAGTTATTTTTAATTAAAATTGTCCAAGAGAAAAGATTTTAAAGAAATGAAGAACATAACATAATTGTTTCGAAAAAAATAATCTTTACAAACTTTCCTTGATTTAATCTTAATCACAATATACAGGTAACATATGAATATTTACTGAATCTACAGACTTTCGATAACGAAATACGTCGAGATTTGGAATAATTGTTTTGGGCTTAAATAGTCAGTCACAGCAGTTATTTCCATAATTGAAAAACATTTTTTTTCCATAATGTCAAGAGGAATCACTTATGAATAAAATTAGTATCATAAAGATGATAACAAATAGTACTGCATGTCATTTGGGACATGCTACATTGTAATTTAGTCAATAAAATACGTTAGTAATAATGCTATGTGTTTGTTCCAACGAAAAGAAAAAAATATTTATTGTTTGTTAAATTGTCAATATTCTTTTTTTTTGGTTCATAATTACTGAAATTTACTTGACTTGTTTTTATTACTGTTATCAAATATATAAAAAACTGATTCGTAAGAAAGAAAAAAACACTACATTCAATTTTTAGATGGAAAAATAATGCACAACGTTTTTCCATCACGAACTGTCGATCAAATTCATGTTTATACTTTAACTGGATCAGCCAAAGCTAGATAATAACAGGTATCTGAACGTCTTTTTCGATTTTCATTTCTAAACGTTCGTTTTATTAGACGACGTGTAAATGAAAAAAAAAAAGTATGTAATGTATTTCGACATGAATTTCTTCAGTATTTCATTACTTTTGCAAAAAGTAAAGAACGGGAAACTGTTAGAAGGTTGTCGATAATAGACGGCGTTTCACAGAATAAATTTTGGCAATCCTTCCAATGAAAATCTTTTCTCTGCCACCTGGTGTTATTTCACGTACACCTTTCTTTTTTTCTTTTCATATCACGCTGTCTTTTCCGTGTAGCATAGAAAAGGGGATATAAAGAAGAGAAAAGAAAAAAAATAACATGACGAATAAGGAAAGTCTATTTTATCCAGTTTTCTCGTTCACTGGCTACTACAGCAAATTCGCTTTTCCTCACTCTCTCTCTTCTTCTGGAGACAAACAAATAAATGGCGTGCCGCGAGAGACAGTGGCTATGGATCGTTAGCCCACACTACTCAACCCTGAAAGAAAGCACGCTACTTTTCAGTTATAATACATCGTTAGAGCCTCTCTTCTGAATGTTAAGTAGATCCTTGTGGAACGTGTACTTCTTGGGGTCAAATTAAGCAACGGAGCAAGTGCTCAACAGAAAAGTTAGTGCTACAACTAGAGTATTGAGTCTCGTTTTTTTTATTAATGTTATTGTGCACCCAATTTAACTCGCACTTACCATTTATCTTCTTGAAAATTACGTTTGTCATGTTTGGACACGCTCAAACATTGCATAACTCATACGACATATTTTTCATATACAAAATATGAACGGAAATTCTCACCGTAAATCATTACATTTCCATATCTATATCTCTACTTTTATGTATATAAAGAATCTCTAAGAGTATTTGTAAAAAATGTGATTGAATCTCAAATGGAAAATGGAAGAGGTATTGGCAAATAATTTTCAAGACACTAATATTTATTGATAAGTTTAGTATTCTTTTTTTTACCATATAGAATGTATTGAAATTGGTAAATTTGTATTAAGCTTATTTTAGCGTTTTTAATATTTGTTGTTGATCTAACGCAAAACTTCATAAAGGGCTATTTGCGCTTTGCCCACCGCGAGGAATAGAACTCCTAGATTGCAGCGTCGTAATTCTGTAAATTGACCATTGAGCGTTTCTAATGAAATTCTACACTTGTATTAGTTAAATGCTTAATAGTTTTTCAGATGATTAAAAAATATATTTAGTTCTCACAGACGTTACAGGATGTGAATTACGAAAAAATTTTTGTTTAATTATTCAATATAATTTATTTTCCTTTCTTAACTCTGTGCTCAAAGCGAACTTTTGAAATAAATAAACTATAAAGAAATAGTTTTTCCTCTTTTGTTCTTTAAGCACCAGATGTGTACTTTGAAAGAGCAAAAAACTGTAAAAAGAGAATTTCGAATGGCCTGATATTGAGTTAAATGGTATTTTAAATTTAGTTGTTAATTTGTACTTTGGATTTAGCAGTTAAGTAAAACCCGATAAATGGTCAGTTTATGATATTTGTCAACAAGATTAATACACACGGTTTTCTTTTTTACACAAATACATTTTAATATACACACAACAATACAATTTTCAATAACAGTTATTACAAATAGTTATGACAAACAATGATTTATAAACAAAAGTTTCCCAAACTTACAAGCAATATAAAGTCTTCTTTCTAGTCTGGAACTTCTTAGATACCTTATTGAGGGTTCACGATGAGCGAGTTGATTACGAGTTGACGTTGGTATAATTCACTTAACAGGGAGCTAGCTGGATTTGTTCTTCGTTGTTTACTAGCCACACACGCTGAGTATTCCACCGTTGAAGTTAGGTAATGTTTTCATAAAAGTACTAATGTCCGATGAGAATCTACTGAAGTTAAATGATTTGTAATTTTCGAACTTTGTAAATGTTCCTGGTCAAATATCTTCAGTTTTCCGATTGATAAGTGTTATAACAATCAAAGTTATAGTTTCTAAAGTTTATAGCACACTGACTGTAGCGAACTAATAATAGATAGTATTTTTGGCGTGTCGCGTTGGTTATATGTATAGGCGTGTGGAGGCTTTCTCGAAATTTCAATTTTACGTAACAATACTGAGCTACATTTAAGCTTTTACGTACATACATATATTGTTGATTCGTACATTCGAGAATCTTCTACAACTTTGAAGAATAGCCGGGAGTTTTGCAATACATATCTAACATTATAAGCTGTGCATGAATTTAAATATAAACTTAATCTCAACAAACGTTGATATTAAAATAAATATATAATAATAAATTCGTTACAAGTACTACCAATTTTTAAAATATACAATACATATTATTTTAAAGCTTCAATGGGGAAAACAGGAAAGATAATAAAGGGTTTCTTACCAAGACAGATAAATGTCTAGTGTTTGGTTACAAATGGAAATTCCTTTTGCCAGTTTAATGACTACGGTGATTTCAAATCCACTTTGGACGTTTTTTTTTGAGACATTACATTTCAGCATAATATTTTAGCATATTTTTAACAACTCTCCTAAATTTTTCTCAGATGTACAGGGTGCCCGAAAAGTTTGGAACCATAGGCACTTCAACAAGTTTTACAGAATGTGTTCCATATATTGTCCTTGTAATTCCAAACAAATTTGGATTAACAGTAGGATTGACTCGATCTTTTTTATGCTTTAACAGCGCCATAATCAGTGACGTATCTGAAATTAAGAAAACATGCAAATCACCTAATGTTCCGGACTTTTTGGACTCCTTGTATTTATATAAAATAAGCATTAAGAACTTTTTCGTAAAATCCATTGTTTGTGGTCCCAAAAGCGTTGGGGATAACCCATCTACCAGACAAAATCTAAACGCTCTTGTTAAATTAGTCAGTAATCATGTAAAATCAATTAAGGGTTTGGAGGTAAATACTTTTGGGAATAAAACTAATATATGTAGGGGGTCAAAATAAAAACGGAAAAAAGTGGATTGATTTTGAAAATCTTTTTAAAACTCTAGACTCCGCCATTGACAGACATGTAAACTTGATAAAATTTATAATAAAACACTTATTTGAATTAAAAGATACAAACTTAGGAATTTGTCAAATATATGTCAAAATTTGAATTTAAACATATTCATATCAAAGATGTATTTATAAAATGGAATCAAATACTAAAAATAATCTTTTAATAAAGAAAAAAGACAAATCCTATATAGTTATAGATTTTAAACATAAGTTATATGATGACTTAGCTTTACTTTTCTTAATACATAAAAGTGTTCAAGAGAACATTTTCTTTCCCCATTAAATTAGTTCAGCTTATAGTTAGTTTTAAATATATTAAGCCTTTTGGACCTTTTAACTTGAAATGTAAAACATCATTGAATAATTTAATTCAATAGAAGCTGATAAATTGTCTTGTTACTGTAACAATAATGAATTTAAGAACTATTTGCATAATCATATAGTTACAGATAGTTAAGAGGTTATCAAAAACAAGGAGTTATAATCAATATTGGAGAAAGGTAATAGATTCAGAATTTTAAAAAAGAGTTAAAAATGTGATATCTTAAAAGATTTTGAAAATAAAATATTGGTAGCTATACCGAATGCCGCAAGTAGCGGTATGGGTTTTAAAAACCCGAATGCTGCAAGTAGTGGTATGGGTTTTAAAAACCCGAATGCTGCAAGTAGTGGTATGGGTTTTAAAAAAACGAATGCCGCAAGTAGCAGTATGAGTTTTAAAAAACCGATGCCGCAAGTAGTGGTATGGGTTTTAAAAAAACGAATGCCGCAAGTAGCAGTATGAGTTTTAAAAAACCAAATGCCGCAAGTAGTGGTATGGGTTTTAAAAAAACGAATGCCGCAAATAGCAGTATGGGTTTTAAAAAACCGAATGCCGCAAGTAGTGGTATGGGTTTTAAAAAAACGAATGCCGCAAATAGCAGTATGGGTTTTAAA
>NW_013668617.1:112141-113398 GCF_000517525.1 Limulus polyphemus | reverse complement strand
TCAAATTAAGATAAACCGGATTGGGTAGTTTTTTTTTTCAACAAAAATGTCCCCCACTAACTCGTGAGGGGCCTGTTGAAAAAGTGTGAAATCTTAAGAGATTTGGGAAAAAATTTTGATAACAATTACTATCCTTCATGTTTATTTTTTGAATGGAAATTGTATCTCATAAATTCCATAAAAACTCCATTAGGAACTTTAAATTTATCTCGATATTAAATAGATATTTTTTGAATATCTTCAACAATAAAAATTAAAGTAGTTGAAGAACAATTTATTATAACCCGCGATTGATAAAGCAGAATGTAATCTTCACTTTATATGTAAAACATTTTACGCCCAAATTTTAATTAAAGAAATTAATAATACAAGTACATTTACAAAAAGTACTTTAAATAGAAATACTATTATTACTAATATAAAGAAAGCCATTAACAAATGAAATATACAAACAAATTCTTCTTTTTATCAACTGCTATTTTTATATGGAATTCCAAAATTATATAAAAATTCCATTAAGTTCAGATATATAACTAATTCTTTAAATACAGTTATTTTCTGTATCTATTGTTCTTATTAATATTCTGGATGTTGTGTTTGAAAAAACTGAAATAGTTTTTCTAAATAATCCAGATAATTATTTTTGGATTACTAAGAACAACATTCCAGTTTTAGAATGTTTAAATAAGTTAAATTCTTTAGGTACGACCAGCTCTGTTTCTACGTATGATTTTACTACACTGTATACTAAAATAGATTTGAAATATTTAATGACAGTATTCAATGATTTGTTGATAATTTTGTAAATACAGAAATAAACATTCCAAAATATAAATTTACTAAAGTTTAATGTAAAACTGTACTTCATTTTCGTGTTTATAATAGTTATATTATTTTAAACGAACAAGAATATAAACAAACAGTGGGTATTCTAATAGGAGCGAACTTCTCTTCAAATATGGCCAATTTATATTTGTTCTTTCATGAAAATTCATTTCTGAAACAGGTTTCAAATCCTAACTTATATATGTATATTTTTCGTTACATGGATGATTTAATTGTCATAAATAACTTAAATTTTATACCAAACTTAATATATCCGAAATAACTTGCAACAGAAAAAAGTAATAACAATGATGTTTATGTCAACTATTTAGACTTGGACATTAATTTAGAAGAAGACAAAGCAAAGCTGACTATTTTTGATAAGAAAAAGGAATTTAATCTTCCCATTCTCAGTCTACCCATCCCCAATGG
>NW_013668617.1:99264-111214 GCF_000517525.1 Limulus polyphemus | reverse complement strand
CTTTATGACGCTAGAAGTCCCACTATCCATTTTCTGTACATACCTTTATGACGCTAGAAGTCCCACTATCCATTTTCTGTACATACCTTTATGACGCTAGAAGTCCCACTATCCATTTTCTGTACATACCTTTATGACGTTAAAAGTCCCACTATCCATTATCTGTACATACCTTTATAACGTTAGAAGTCCCACTATTTATTTATAAGAATTTTAGAAGTCCTTGTTCATTCCTTATACACACCTGTATAACTTTATAAGTCCTACGGTTCATTTCCAGTACGTCTTTGTACAATGTAATAAAACCCACTGTTCAAATTAAATATGCACAGACTTTAACAATATGCACTTTGTCCAACTTCATCTACCATGTATAACGGTACTCAGAGAGAAACAGGGCGACCCCAACATAGGACAATACTCAGTTGTTTTGCTTCAACAATGACTGAAACAAAACGTTGCAGGAAGCAGTTTCTCTTGGCCTAATAGCCCTGGATGTGATTCCAGTTTTTACTGCAAAAATAAAAACCACGAAACACACCGACATCCAAAATTAACTGTAACGGAAGATGGTGTACATGAATCATTATTTTATTTTAAAATAATTGCGTTAGCTATTTATGCATTATATTTATAATGTGTTTCTTAATTTTGCGAATATAATTGGTTTTAATCTGTTGATTTTAATGATTAGTGCTAAATGTTTGTATATCTATTATCTAATCGCAAGTTACGAGTTATATGACACCAACCCAATGTTCAACAATGTATCACTCTCATATTTCTGAACACTTTGAACTAACCGAGGCATCTTCAGATATATTGAACTAGTCTAAGCTTAATAATGTCAGTTAAACTTAAGAATTTGTATAGAGCACTTTCGAAAACATTGTAAAGCTAAATGTCGAGTATTTGTATTGTTTTGTGAAATATCATTTCATATTGAACGTTAACTTTAAATCAGGATTGAAAATCAGTTTGGATAATACTGTGTTTATCCTAATTCTCATAATAATTTTCTCTGAAAAATAAAGATAAAAATATCCAAATGAGATGTTTCGGGTAAAATGTAGATCATGATATCGATATAATTTGTTGCTTTGTTATTATGTAAGTCTACAGATTTATAAACGTGCCCATTTCACCTGCTGTTCTGTGAGCATGTTGTGGGGTCGTACTAACACCTTCATTATAAAATGATGAAAATAACACTAAAAGCAAGCCTTAAAAATATTATTTATATACAACTTACAAAACGTAATATCGTGGAAACACAAACATTCTTAACATTTGATAGGTTGTTTAGGCAAAGTATTCATAATGAATCTAAGTTTCCAATGGACAGCAACTGCCCGTTGCAGAAATCTACAACTGTAGAGGACGACGTTTCGAAAGTCTTTCGTCTTCGCATTCTTTTTCAATGTGTTTTTATTGTAAACATTATTATTTAAATGAACTTTTTATTGACCTTTAGGTAATTTCATCTTGAATGATAATTTATCACATGTACAGAATGACGTTGCGAACTGTGCTTTGTTCATTCAAATTAGTTATTTATAAAGAAAAAGCGTCTAGCGTCTGTACTTATTAACTTGAGTTGTTAATTTCATCTTTCTTATTGGTTGATGGTTGCACTAAAATATAAATAAGTTATTTCTGTTAGAATGTTTGATCCATTTCTTATTTCTAAAAAAAAAATGTCTTTATTTGGAATGAAAGGCTACTATAGAAAAAATAGTTGTGAACTGTGTTGATATTATGGGGTTCTTTATAGAACTGACAATAGAAATCATACAGGAACCTTATTACATCTGGAATTCATTTTAAGATTCATTTCTAAGGGAAGAATTGTCGCATATAATTAGTGTTGAAAGCTAGAAATGTACAAAGTTCATGTTGAAACAGGTAGAAGACGAGGCATTTGGTACTAACGGAATTATTAATCCGGAGAGGTAGAAAACATTGCGCGTCTGATACCAACAGAATTATTAATCTGGAGAGGTAGAAGACGAGGTGTTTGGTACTAACAGAATTATTAATCCGGAGAGGTAGAAAACATTGCGCGTGTGATACCAACAGAATTATTAATCTGGAAAGGTAGAAGACGAGATGTTTGGTACTAACAGAATTATTAATCTGGAGAGGTAGAAGACGAGGCGTTTTGTACTAACAGAATTATTAATCTGGAGAGGAGGGGTGCAGCGTCATTACAAGACAAGAACACAAACTCCAAATCAATAATTCTGCTAGTATCAAATGCGTTGTCTTCTGCCTCTCCAGATTAATAATGCTGTTTGTAAGTACTAAATGATTCGTCTTCTGCCTCTCCAGACGAAAAATTCTGTTTGTACCAAATGCCTTGTCTTCTACCTCTCCAGATTAATAACTCTGTTAGTACCAAATGCTTTGTCTTCTGCCTCTCCAGATGAACAATTCTGTTAGTACCAAATGCCTCGTCTTCTGCCTCTCCAGATTAATAATTCTGTTAGTACAAAACGCCTCGTCTTCTAATTACGATACACAGAAGCACGAGGAAAAAATGTTAAGGTTATGGTACTGTTTATAGTCAACTTTTAACTTGAACATTTTGGTTAGATTGATATTAAAACACCTCCTATCTGCTACACATTTGCTGAACAAGTGTGGTCGGTCTTAATGAGTAAAAGTATTCCTACATATAGAGAGAAACATGTATACTAAAAGTGGTGCCTCTACACCGGAATCACTTTTTGTTTTGGGTAGTAAACCTCAGTATAAGCTATGACCGAGAGTAGCTTAATAGCAGACTGAACTTTTAAATGACATTGTTCATATTAAGAAATCCCTTCCTTCTTAAAGTTACTTGTTGTTTAGAATAATTATCCAGGTATGAATGAAATACCTGTCTAGAAAGAAAAGAAATAATCCGTGATAAGAAAACTGAATTGAGGTTATTTTCATTATATGATAAAGTTTTCCTGCCAGTTTTAAAAAGCTTATGGCGATTATGCAAAATTATATCTATAATAATAATAACGAATATAATATACAACCTTCTTAAACCACAATTATATGTTATTGCATAATATCCATCTTTTGCAATAATAAATAATTGTAGATTGAAAGGTGTATCACATTTTTTTTTAATTAAGTGACATAAGACATACGAGTAAACCAATTGATAATAAGAATAATGCAAATAGTACGAATTTAATAAAGACAGTTTCATAGGTTTGGTTCATTAGAATATAAAAAAAAATCAAATGTCATAGGCATCGGTTTGGAGTTTTAACACAGCTATCATGCAGCATTTAGAGTGAGAATTTAAAGTGAAAACTGTCAATAACCTAGAGAGTACTTAATATCCCCAGAGACAGAAGGAGTAGCGAAGTGAATATATTTTTTTCAAGACTGAACATTACGTTTAGATTTCTCATTGAAGTACCGACACTGATGTAGGCTGTCTCCGAAAATAAAATAAAAACATACAATTTTTTTATTCCACAGGGCAAGTGGCAAGTGCAAATGGTTATTATAAGAAACCTAAAAGTATGTTTTTAGGTCTCTTCTGCTTTGGTTATTAGCGTTTGAAAGGTTTTATGGCTTACGGCAAAAAAGCAAAGAGAGATTCTGAAAACGAGATCTTCGCAAGGCATAGAGAAAGTAAGCTCACAAAGGATCTAAGCCTAATTCTGCACTCGCTACATGGTGATGCTTTCCTTATCCTAACTGTCGATAAATTATATGGTGTGGTTGTTCAGACACTCCCTTCTACGAAATAGACACTTTTACAGGATGGTATTCGGTTCAAAGAACACGGAAATTGGCTTTACCTTCTAAATTGCAGCAGCACGCCAAGATCTTTGATGTATGGGATCAACTTTCGTTAAGTTATGAAATGTATAACATACATCAAAGTTATCAATTTGTTGACACCGACACCTTTAGATCGGCATTTGACCAACTTATAATTAAAGTGGCTGACTAATTCTGAAGTATCTGAAGAAACCCAATGAAGATCGCCTATTGACGATGATTGGGTCAAACAAACTACGCAACAACAACAAAAACGTCATAAATTAACTATATTGATATCCATATTATATATTGTTTGTATTTTTGTAGTAAGATCATATGCCGCCATCCCTAATTTTTAACTATTGTTTATTTGTTTGTAATTAAGCACAAAGCTACACAATGGGCTATCTGTGCTCTGCCCACCACGGGTATTGAAACCCGGATTCTAGCGTTGGAAGTCCGCAGACATACCGCTGTGCCACTAGGGAGGGGGGGGGGGCTTTTATCTATTGACTAGAGGGAAGGCAACTAGGTAGCAGCACTATATAACCCATTATCCACCATAAGGGATTGATTTTCTCTTGTAATGTACCCATAGGTTAAAATACAGGAGATATTTTGTGGGATCGCAATTACGCAAACCCGGCTTGCAAAATCTGAAATCCGGAGCTTTGCCAACCGATGTTCTCCACATTATGACATATTTTGATACTATGCATCTTTCTTGCATTTGTAAAATGCACACTCGTGTAAAGAGCAAAATAGAAGATACGAGGAACTTAAAACTTTTCTCAATATGATATGTTTTTCTGTCATACAATTTATTTTTAATTGAGTGACTAATTAAATCTACATATTAACTAATAATTTCAAAAATGTATTTTCATTTTGCATGTATCTTGCTCTATTTTTCATGTTTAACTAATTCATTGATGGGGGGGGGGGGCAAGATTTTGGGTCGTTGACAAATATGCGGCTTTAAACTTTTGTTATCATTATCTGATTAGATAAACTAATGTGTAACCGTACGTTCATAATATGTTATCTTATTGCATTTATAAATTTTAGTAGTTGTAATATTAATTAATTAAATTTTAGCTTCTGCGTTAAAACAAAACACTGTAACAAAGATAAATTCCGATCAGTTCGTCTCATTAAAACTGGCACTTCTACCAATCTCAAAATATCAGCTTTAAAGAAGTATTTATAACAGAATATATACCAGAAGAAACACCAAGCTAGCCAGAGTACTGTTCGACATTGCTCAAATACGATGGGAATAATCAGCACAATATCATTGAAATTGTGTAACAAAATACTTATTGGCAAATATTAAGGTATTGTGAAATAGAAATGAGTGTCTAAGCACTATACGCTGTAGTGGCGTGCGTCACTTTTCCATTGGATACAACCATCTTACTTATATATAGAATTTTAATGGTTGATTTATTTTATGAGAAAAAACAACAAAAAAAAACGTTTTATCTTCTTATGATCAGCTTTTACAAGAATGTAAATATTATTATCGCTTATCCGTTCCAGAAATCTGTACAGTACTTCCAGGAAAATGCTTATTTGTATTAGTATCTTGTTGGTTCTTCTGGTTCAAAAACTCTAAAAGAGATTTATGCATAACTCGCTAAACAAAAACATCTAAGGTGAAAGAAACACGTAAAATTGTATTTGTGCATAAAGCAGGAGAATTATCCCAATTTTTATTTTTCGCAGAATTTCTTTTATCTCGTTCTGGGTTTTGAATATATATATTATAGTTTACATATTTATACATTACACGCGTTTTGGAATTTATTATTTACCATTATTATTGTTTCTACCTAAAATATTAATGTTAATTTTTACTTATCAACAGAGAAACTAGATTAAGGAATCACAAACTTCAGTTTCAGTAAAATCTCCTTAGAGAATCAGTGTTAGAGTACAAACGAGTACTTTAGACTGGTAAGCAGTTCCTTAATCTATCATGGATTTAGGATCTGAACAAATGAATTTTATGTATTTGATAAAACTCAAAGTTAAAGAAACATGGAAAACCAGACTTTCTGAAGGTAAAATAAGATTCTTTACTTAAAAGGGGTGAATTAGGAGAAAGGAGGATCTATATGTGTAAAGCCTTCTTTACTTAAAAGGGGTGAATTAGGAGAAAGGAGGGTATATATATGTGTAAAGCTTTCTTTACTTAAAAGGGGTGAATTAGGAGAAAGGAGGGTATATATGTGTAAAGCTTTCTTTATTTAAAAGGGGTGAATTATAGGAGAAAGGGAGTATCTATATGTGTAAAGCTTTCTTTATTTAAATGGGGTGAATTAGGAGAAAGGAGGATCTATATGTGTGAAGCCTTCTTTATTTAAATGGGGTGAATTAGGAGAAAAGAGGATCTATATGTGTGAAGCCTTCTTGTTGTTGGGTTTCTTTAACTTTTAGTTTTCTACTTTGTTCCATATCCAGAATTTTTCCAACTAACGTGGTTATAAGTTAGATACTTTATCATCATATTGAGAGTAACTGTCCTTACACTTGCGAATAACAATGACGTCATTCTTTTTACTTTATGAGCAAAACTGCTATGCTCCGGAACTAAATGTTCAAAAAAGAGGGAGGGGGGATGGCAAGACTTTGTAAAGCTTCTGGTAAACCGACTTAAAGAAACATTTAAAGTTTACCAGGATTATTCTAGTTTTTAACTATTCATTGAGATAACTGTTTTCTTTACATTTGAAATTCAGTTCTACGTTGCTTAAAATTTGTTGATTTTTCTCATAGACAAACATAGAATAATTTAATAAATTTCGTGTTTGTTTTATGCTTAAATTTCAGAGTTATTGTGTTTAATATTACTCACTATTATTAGCCATTTTTTATTGAATATATGAACCTAAACATTTGTGTTTTAATGTTTTTGATCATGTTTTAAAACTTACTTTAAAATTTTGACGTTCTCTGACTCAGATACACGTACAAACTGCGATTGTGTATGAGCCATAGTTATTATCGCACGCCCTGTTTTGTGTCGCATAGTATACTGTATGTGACATGAAATGTTCCAGCTTTCACAGATTCTCCATCCAGTAGCATCATATGTAAGTTCAACAAGCTAATAATTACGTACTTTATTTTCTCTGTAATTCTAGCTTATGGTTTGTAAGAGGTGTCGTATGACATGATCACTTTTAACGGTGAACAAACGACATTGGCTAGAAATATCAGTTACTTTTTTGAGCCTGAAACATTAGAAGGGAATAAGTATGAAATCTCAACATGATTTCATCATTTGATTAGAGAATTTCTTTTTGGTAGACCTTCAGAGAATTGTTCTAAGCTTTGTGAATGAATGGCATATATTACAAGCTCACTTTTATCCAGAAAAGTAGCTTTATTGATGTCCATAGGAACGCTTATGTTGTGTCTCATGTCTAACTGTAATTTCTAGTGAAATGTGGGAATTTGTTTAACGTAAGACAACTTTTATACATCATTTTGTTACATGTTTGTGTTTTTGTCAGGTTTACTTTTTATTAATAAACGTTCTAGTAATATCTGGAATGTGACTGCAATGGTTATTATAATTAGAGCAGACAAACTCGCATCTCAACCTTACAGTTTTACTCTTGTTACGTTTATTGAAATAGTTCGAAAATACTTGGTGAAAACTCCCAAAGCTTTAGAAACAACCGTCAACGTCGCTTTGAAGATTCTACGAAATGATTTAAAAATTTTATTGAAAATGTAAATACATTACATCCTTTTTATTCACGGCGACGAAACTCAATTATTGAATCTTTTTTTTTTTTTGCCAAATTGTTCAGAATGGCAAAACAAAGAGCTGTTTATTATTTCTCTCAAACAACGGCTGACATAATACTGGTATTTAATATGGAATTGAGTTTCAGTATTCATATGTGCAGAAAGCGAAAATTTTGAAACAATATACCTGGAAAAGAAGGACGGAGATTAAGCCTACACTCAAAATAAATCTTTATCACTCTTTCATGCATGAAGGTATTGATTTATCTGAAAACCATCTATCAAGAGGAGGAGGTATTCAATTTGCTAAGCATTGTTTTGTGAGAAAAGTTGATTTAAAGAAACAATAGAGAGGCTTCGGGATATGCTTTAATGCATTTGGTATGTACTAAAGGTAAAACAAACAAAAACACTGCATGCAGGAAAGGGGTATGAAAATAAACTTCGGAAATTGAGAAGATTTCCCTTTTTTTCAAGTACTTACATAAACACAGCAAATGAGGTTGTTTTCTGGTGCACCTGGCGGAGTCCGTGAGGCGATGTTTGTCGGCTACATACCGGTCGATGACGCTCGACTGAGTGAGGCGAACCGAGATTTTTACCCGCCTAGTAGCAAACCTTCTTCTGATGGTTCAAGGAGTTTTGTTCAGGTTTCGACGACAACGAACAATAAAATAAACTTTTCATATTCGTTAACCGAGAAACCTGGGCAACCTCTCCCTTTGTTTCTGCTATTTTCCATGTTCGAAATATGGAAGCTATTTCCCGAAATGGAGTAGAGAGCAACAATATGGTACATTGTGGATAAAAGTAGAAAACAAAACAAAACCTTGCATATGGAAAAAGGTCTTGAATTACAGGGTTTATTACTATATATGTGTATGTACATTATAATGTGTATGTACTGGAACTGATCTTACCTTAACATGAGGTGATGTATATGTACTAGAACTGATCTTACCTTAACATGAGGTGATGTATATGTACTAGAACTGATCTTACCTTAACATGAGGTGATGTATATGTACTAGAACTGATCTTATCTTAACATGAGGTGATGTATATGTACTAGAACTGATCTTACCTTAACATGAGGTGATGTGTATGTACTACAAATGATCTTACATTAACATGAGGTGATGTGTATGTACTACAAATGATCTTACATTAACATGAGGTGATGTGTATGTATTACAAATGATCTTACCTTAACATGAGGTGATGTGTATGTACTACAAATGATCTTACCTTAACATGAGGTGATGTGTATGTACTACAAATGATCTTACCTTAACATGAGGTGATGTGCATGTACTAGAACTGATCTTACCTTAACATGAGGTGATGTGCATGTACTACAAATGATCTTACCTTAACATGAGGTGAAGATACCTTTTTCGTTTCTTGTAATATATTTAATAACTCAAGGTAAAGGGTGAAACCTCGAAAAACGGTTGTGATCTAGACGTTCGGTAATGCTTCTCCGCAGACCTGTTAAGTACAAAGGAAAATCAGGATATTCAGGGGTTCGTTACCTGAAAGATCAGTTGGCTGTTGGTGGATGATTTTTCTCTCCGTGGAAGCCTGATGAGCAGCTTGTCAAAATATGAGTACACTGTTGGAGTCGGAGAGTTGGTTATCATGATTCTGCGCCTGACGTTATGTTGTACTGCTTTCGCTTAACTGCCACCTCATGATGAACGCGACAACCTGTGGCGCTTTTGCACGTGGAATCTGACGTCACAATGTTGAGGGCGTTGCGCACGATTCATCTTGGGCAATAGCGTCGTTTTTTCATCTGATCCTGAGCGAATCGGACACGTCCCTATATAACAGCTTCGTCGAAACGAATATGATGAAACCACGTTAAATATCACTCACTGAAAGTAATTGTTGTTGTTATTATGCCTATGAATTATGAAAGCTATGGATATAGAAACAAATTGATATTTGATATTTTGTATTGTAGCAGCTGCTACATCCAAACAAACAGCATGACTTCCTATGTCCTTCTGCGACAAAGAAATAATACGTATTTACCTGGATAAAGTTACGTTAAAATAAAATACAAACTAAAGTACAAAATACTACGTTGTAGTAGATTTGTTAATACAGTTGTAAAACGAATCATCTAAATTATAGGAGAAAGCTTGCTTTTTATATCTAAAGCCAATCTAAAACATGGGATAAAATCGACTAAAAAAAACCATTCGCTTCACGGATGAAAGTAACAGTTTTCAGAACATAGAAGTTAAATTAAATCCGATGTTCTCTCTTCTCGGATTTTAACTCTAGAAAAAAAAAATTTCCAATCCTGTTGAATCCCTAATATCGTGTAATCCAGTTGTCTAATACAAAATAGCGTTTAGTATTTTCAACTTTAACGGCCTTTTATACAGCACAAGGGCTAAACGGTCAGGTTGAAGACCCTCATGGCTCAGGCGTAGCCGTCCCTAATTTAGAACCGCTGCCACGAAGGAAGGCAACGAGGTAACAGCATCTGATGCCTACAGTCTATTCTTAACTGAATAGAAGGACTGTCTGCCACTTTTATAACGCTCTAAGAGTTTAAAGAGCAGATCACGTTTAATGACATATCACGGGTTGAAATTCGGACCTTTCGATCTGCATCCCAGTAAGTTAACCATTAGAGAACACCCAGTTGAATGGTTCAGAATGTTACAGGAAAGAAAAGTTAACCATTAGAGAACACCCGGTTGAATGGTTCAGAATGTTACAGGAAAGAAGATGTAAATTTGACCGTGAGTAAATTATGTCATTCAGATGTAACAAAAACAAGGAATCTGTTTAGTTTTTAGGAGACTACGGGAAACATTTACTTCTTTACAAGAAATACTGTTTTGAGTGGATTGTTTCCGTCGGGTTATTAAGTTTTCATTTCAGTCATTTTAAATAGATCATATTTTGCTAGTGAGCTTTTTTTTTTGGAGTGTCATTTTGATTAATCCTGTCTCACAAAATAATTCTTTCTAGAGAGAACTGATCTGGTATGGTAACTTTCTGTAAAATCGTTAGTGAAGGACTTTGCTCTGTTTTTAACCTGGAAGAAGATTCCTCTTACTGTAAAAAGATGTAAATTTCGAGAGACTTGAAGACAATAACGGAAGAATAAATGTCAATGTTTCTGCAGACGCGCCACCTAAAGGCTTAAAGATAAGTGAATTAATAAGGTAGGATATACGTATATATTAAAAATCATTGTGTGTGTGAGGGGAGGGGAAGAAGGGGCAATAAATTTCTAAAGATCTTCTCAGACCACCTTTTAAATCACCACATTCGTTTCCAGAGCGTTAAAAGGAATATGAGACGTATACGATAGTCTAAAAAATCAAATAAGTGAATTTAGAAACTGATTTATTCATTATTAAATTTTAATTGTGATAATAACTTTTTTGGAACAAAATAACTAATTCAGATTTCCCACAGGATATATTTCGATTTATCATTTAATTACATATGTTAAACTGTAATCACATTCAGTAATTCGGTAAGTGTTCTTTAAAAGTGTTAATAGATAATTAACAAAAAACATATTTTAGATAAATTATGAATGCACGTTGAAATCCTAGAGTTGCGGTATTATTGAATGAATACACGTTGAAATCCTAGAGTTGCGGTATTATTGAATGAATACCGCAACTCTAGAATTTCAACGTGTATTCTGTCGCTTGAACTGTCATTGATTTGCTCTGATGTTGATTGGTACAGATCTTTTTAAAGTAAGTTTGAGTTATCATTGGATAAAAGTGCAAAGTTAGAAATATTTTGAAATTTTCTTCATTACTACTGGTAGTTTTAGTAAGGCAGTTTCATAACAACTATACTCTTGTTAAAGCTGTCACTTTGGTGTATTTCATCACGAGATGCAACATGCAACAAGTGAACATGTGAACCTTGCAGAATACCCCGTCGACTTCTAAACGCAGATTCGCAATTCAAGCGTTATCATTAAAAGCTATGTTGATATTATGTCAGTAATATTGTTTTAATATTTCCAGTTTTATTTTCTTAAAAGGCTTACAATTCAGTTATAATAATGCCAATGTTGTTTTTGTTCAGAAGCTACTGGTATCTTTAAGTTAATTTAAATAATGATTTTCTTCATCGTTCATGGATAAAGATTTAAACAAAGATACTACTGCATGAAAAGTGTATAATAAACGCGAGATATTGTTATTCTAAAAAAACAACAACAACAAAATAAATAGAAACGTACATGGCCCGGAATGGCTAGGTGATTAGGGCGCTCGACTCGTAATCTGATGTTCGCGGGTTCGAATTCCCGTCACACAAAACATGCTCGCCCTTTTAGCCGTGGGGGCGTTATAATGTGACGGTCAATCCCACTATTCGTTGGTAAAAGACTGGCCCTAGAGTTGGCGGTGGGTGG